>NC_069503.1:1122959843-1123263593 GCF_027579735.1 Bombina bombina
AATATTGATAGAGGGCATCATGCCACTGATTATTGTGTGTCAGGAGTCACTGGTTGTAAATAAATGTGATGCCCTAGCACTGATTTATGTATAAAGTAATGCTTTCCTTATTAGTGTTTCATAGAAACACTTGGAAATTGCATTAATTGTTTTAGAAGATGCAGATTTATTTAACAAATGTCTATTTCCAGTAATACATATAAGCAGAGAATTGTTGCAAACATGTAAAAAAAAATAATAATTGTATTTTATGGCCGCCCTGTAATTCAGTATCCTATTGATTTGAATGGAAAAATAAACTTTATACACAATTGAAATATTCGATAGTAATAGATAGTTATGATTAATAGTTATGATGTTATAACTAGAATACACTAACAGTATTATTTGTGTATGTTTTCGGTTCTGTGTATTTTTGCATTTCATTAAAGTTATGGGAAATGGGCGTTAAATACTTGAAAACATTTGTTTAATGCTGTAATAATTTCAGGATCTAGAAAAACTCTAGATAAAATAAACAGGATGGGACCAAATACTTTACCTAAAAATGCCCAAACTATATATATATAACATTACAATATAACACAAACGATCTACAAAACAAAATGCCTTATTTCCTTCCTGAAAATAAAGTTATTTTGCATATTACTAAGTAGTAAATGGAAACCAACGTTTTCTCCAAATAATTATTTTAAAGCCTTGAAGAGATATAAACAGATAATGGCGAAGAAAGGATTATAATTTATTTATATATATAAAGTAGTTATTCTGTACCTTTACAAGTGTCAAGCAATCATGCAGATAATACAACTTATAAACAAAGCAAAATGAGTTGTGTGTGAAGCTTTAACTTACCTTCCACTCCATTCTTCTTCACTCGGTAGTCACTGGCTGTGACACTGCTGCTGCCAGTCTGCCGTGCTGCTTTCCAGAGTCTCCCACTGGACCGGACCCAGGGCTTTCCACAGACCACTCCACGTCTGACTCTAGTCTACTCTGCGTTGAGCTGCTCTGAGACACGTGACCGCACGCGGAAGGATCTATTTAATTCCCGCCCGGCACTCAGAGACAGCCAGCCCCAGTCAGATTCAGATGAGTTCTGAATTCTGAATCTGATTGGCAGACTAGTAGTGAGACGTGAGAGGCGGCCAGGACGGAGGCTAGCCTCCTGTGGAAGCGTATGGGGCGCATTGGAGAGCACTGCATTAGCACCTTTTCTCCTCTGGTGGCAGTCTCTCAGCGTCCCATACACTTCCACAGTAGTCAATGCATTCATATTGCGCAATGCAAGGACAGCCGGCTGTCCTTGTCTTGCGCAATATGAATGTATTGATGTATAAACAAACAGTGAGTCGGTTTTAATAAAATTTACACACAGAATCATGATTTTGGTGGAGGGGTGGGGGGGTAGGGGGGGTCACCTTATTTTATAAAAAAAAAAATATGAAAAAAAAAAATAATAATTTTTTTATTTTTTAATTTTAAATAAATGCTGCCTGTAATTACATAGATTG
This sequence comes from Bombina bombina, assembly GCF_027579735.1. Lineage (NCBI taxonomy): Eukaryota > Metazoa > Chordata > Amphibia > Anura > Bombinatoridae > Bombina > Bombina bombina. The sequence goes on from NC_069503.1 coordinate 1,122,961,358, forward strand.
GCCAGGGGAGGCGCTGCCTCACCTGCCTCCTGTGACTGCACGTCACTGATACATACATACACACACACACAAACAGATACATACATGCACACACATACAAACACACACATACATACACACACACAAACATACATACACACACATACATACATACACACACACATACATACACACACACATACATACACACACACATGCATACATACACACAAACACACACATACATGCACACACATACATACATACACACATACATACACACAAACATACATACACACAAACATACATACACATACATACACACACACACACACACACACATACATGCACACACATACATACATACACACATGCATACACACACAAACATGCATACACATACATACACACACATACATACATACACACACACAAACACATACACACACACACAAACAGATACATACATGCACACACATACAAACACACACATACATACACACACACACATACAAACACACACATACATACATACACACACACATACATACACACACACATACATACACACACACATGCATACATACACACATACACACACATACATGCATACACACATATTCATACATACACACACACACACAAACACTTACACACACACACAAACATACACACACACATACATAGTTTTACATACATACACAAACACATTACACATACATACACACACATATACACAAACTCACGCATACATACATACATACATACATACATAGGGAGTTTATTAAATGTACACATCTATTAATTTTTTGCATAAGTTCCCTGATCAATGCCCAGGAGACACAGAATATGCAAATCTGGAATAAATGTAGAAAATATAGAGGGTTTTTTCTAACAATATGCTAGTGTTCTACAGTGTCATTGTGTTACAGTAGAAGCTAGTTAAATTAAACTGGTTCCTTTGATTAAAACTCACCATGTTTAACCCTTAGATATCCACTGTACCCAATGACATTTGCAATGATTTGTCACAATGAAGTTTGTATCACTTTTTTAAAATGTTTTAGATCATCCAATATTTTCATTAGCCTGAATTTTTTGAAATATTTTATTAAAAACTTTTCTACTATATCTTTTTGGTAAACAACTTATCTCAAGTTGGATTCCTATATAAAACTACAAAATTAATTTGAAATTGTAAAATGCAAATTGCAGTAAAATTATAAAGTTTCCTTGGTCCTTTTCCATTAACAGACTGTTTGTTGGTCAAAACAGAATACCAGCAGATGGCACTATAACGTTTTTGTTTTCTGTTAATGGTAAAGTAACCATGGCCTAGATTTGGAGTTTGGCGGTAGAAGGGCTGTTAACGCTCCGCGGGCTTTTTTCTGGCCGCACCATAAAATTAACTCTGGTATCAAGAGTTAAAAAAAATGCTGCGTTAGGCTCCAAAAAAGGAGCGTAGAGCATTTTTACCGCAAATGCAACTCTCGATACCAGAGTTGCTTACGGACGCGGCCAGCCTCAAAAACGTGCTCGTGCACGATTCTCCCATAGGAAACAATGGGGCTGTTTGAGCTGAAAAAAAACCTAACACCTGCAAAAAAGCAGCGTTCAGCTCCTAACGCAGCCCCATTGTTTTCTATGGGGAAACACTTCCTACGTCTGCACCTAACACTCTAACATGTACCCCGAGTCTAAACACCCCTACCCTTACACTTATTAACCCCTAATCTGCCGCCCCCGCTATCGCTGACCCCTGCATTATATTATTAACCCCTAATCTTCCGCTCCGTAAACCGCCGCAACTTACATTATCCCTATGTACCCCTAATCTGCTGCCCCTAACACCGCCGACCCCTGTATTATATTTATTAACCCCTAATCTGCCCCCCTCAACGTCGCCGACACCTGCCTACACTTATTAACCCCTAATCTGCCGAGCGGACCTGAGCGCTACTATAATAAAGTAATTAACCCCTAATCCGCCTCACTAACCCTATAATAAATAGTATTAACCCCTAATCTGCCCTCCCTAACATCGCCGACACCTAACTTCAATTATTAACCCCTAATCTGCCGACCGGACCTCACCGCTATTCTAATAAATGTATTAACCCCTAAAGCTAAGTCTAACACTAACACTAACACCCCCCTAAGTTAAATATAATTTAAATCTAACGAAAATAATTAACTCTTATTAAATAACTTATTCCTATTTAAAGCTAAATACTTACCTGTAAAATAAATCCTAATATAGCTACAATATAAATTATAATTACATTGTAGCTATTTTAGGATTTGTATTTATTTTACAGGCAACTTTGTAATTATTTTAACCAGGTACAATAGCTATTAAATAGTTAAGAACTATTTAATAGTTACCTAGTTAAAATAATTACAAAATTACCTGTAAAATAAATCCTAACCTAAGTTATAATTAAACCTAACACTACCCTATCAATACATTAATTAAATAAACTACCTACAATTACCTACAATTAACCTAACACTACACTATCAATAAATAAATTAAACACAATACCTACAAATAACTACAATGAAATAAACTAACTAAGTTACAAAAAATAAAAAAATATTTACAAACATAAGAAAAATATTACAACAATTTTAAACTAATTACACCTACTCTAAGCCCCCTAATAAAATAACAAAGACCCCCAAAATAAAAAATTCCCTACCCTATTCTAAATTAATAAATGTAAAAGCTCTTTTACCTTACCAGCCCTGAACAGGGCCCTTTGCGGGGCATGCCCCAAGAAAATCAGCTCTTTTGCCTGTAAAAAAAAACATACAATACCCCCCCCCAACATTACAACCCACCACCCACATACCCCTAATCTAACCCAAACCCCCCTTAAATAAACCTAACACTAAGCCCCTGAAGATCTTCCTACCTTGTCTTCACCATCCAGGTATCACCGATCCGTCCTGGCATCCGGTGCTGAAGAGGTCCAGAAGAGGCTCCAAAGTCTTCCTCCTATCCGGCAAGAAGAGGACATCCGGACCGGCAAACATCTTCTCCAAGCGGCATCTTCGATCTTCTTCCATCCGGTGCGGAGCGGGTCCATCTTGAAGCAGCCGACGCGGATCCATCCTCTTCTTCCGTTGTCTCCCGACGAATGACGGTTCCTTTAAGGGACGTCATCCAAGATGGTGTCCCTCGAATTCCGATTGGCTGATAGGATTCTATCAGCCAATCGGAATTAAGGTAGGAATATTCTGATTGGCTGATGGAATCAGCCAATGAGAATCAAGTTCAATCCGATTGGCTGATCCAATCAGCCAATCAGATTGAGCTCGCATTCTATTGGCTGATCGGAACAGCCAATAGAATGCGAGGTCAATCTGATTGGCTGATTGGATCAGCCAATAGGATTGAACTTGATTCTGATTGGCTGATTCCAACAGCCAATCAGAATATTCCTACCTTAATTCCGATTGGCTGATAGAATCCTATCAGCCAATCGGAATTCGAGGGACGCCATCTTGGATGACGTCCCTTAAAGGAACCGTCATTCGTCGGGAGATAACGGAAGAAGAGGATGGATCCGCGTCGGCTGCTTCAAGATGGACCCGCTCCGCACCGGATGGAAGAAGATCGAAGATGCCGCTTGGAGAAGATGTTTGCCGGTCCGGATGTCCTCTTCTTGCCGGATAGGAGGAAGACTTTGGAGCCTCTTCTGGACCTCTTCAGCACCGGATGCCAGGACGGATCGGTGATACCTGGATGGTGAAGACAAGGTAGGAAGATCTTCAGGGGCTTAGTGTTAGGTTTATTTAAGGGGGGTTTGGGTTAGATTAGGGGTATGTGGGTGGTGGGTTGTAATGTTGGGGGGGGGGTATTGTATGTTTTTTTTTACAGGCAAAAGAGCTGATTTTCTTGGGGCATGCCCCGCAAAGGGCCCTGTTCAGGGCTGGTAAGGTAAAAGAGCTTTTACATTTATTAATTTAGAATAGGGTAGGGAATTTTTTTATTTTGGGGGTCTTTGTTATTTTATTAGTAGGTGTAATTAGTTTAAAATTGTTGTAATATTTTTCTAATGTTGGTAAATATTTTTTTATTTTTTGTAACTTAGTTCTTTTTTATTTTTTGTACTTTAGTTAGTTTATGTAATTGTAGTTATTTGTAGCAATTGTATTTAATTTATTTATTGATAGTGTAGTGTTAGGTTAATTGTAGGTAATTGTAGGTAGTTTATTTAATTAATTTATTGATAGGGTAGTGTTAGGTTTAATTATAACTTAGGTTAGGATTTATTTTACAGGTAAATTTGTTATTATTTTAACTAGGTAACTATTAAATAGTTCTTAACTATTTAATAGCTATTGTACCTGGTTAAAATAATTACAAAGTTGCCTGTAAAATAAATATTAATCCTAAAATAGCTACAATATAATTATAATTTATATTGTAGCTATATTAGGATGTATTTTACAGGTAAGTATTTAGCTTTAAATAGGAATAATTTATTTAATAAGAGTTAATTAATTTCGTTAGATTTAAATTATATTTAAGTTAGGGGGGTGTTAGTGTTAGGGTTAGACTTAGCTTTAGGGGTTAATCCATTTATTATAGTAGCGGTGAGCTCCGGTCGTCAGATTAGGGGTTAATAATTGAAGGTAGGTGTCGGCGATGTTAGGGAGGGCAGATTAGGGGTTAATACTATTTATGATAGGGTTAGTGAGGCGGATTAGGGGTTAATAACTTTATTATAGTAGCGCTCAGGTCCGCTCGGCAGATTAGGGGTTAATAAGTGTAGGCAGGTGTCGGCGACGTTGAGGGGGGCAGATTAGGGGTTAATAAATATAATATAGGGGTCGGCGGTGTTAGGGGCAGCAGATTAGGGGTACATAAGGATAACGTAGGTGGCGGCGCTGTGCGGTCGGCAGATTAGGGGTTAATTATTGTAAGTAGCTGGCGGCGACGTTGTGGGGGGCAGGTTAGGGGTTAATAAATATAATACAGGGGTCGGCGGGGTTATGGGCAGCAGATTAGGGGTACATAAGTATAACGTAGGTGGCGGTCGGCAGATTAGGGGTTAAAAAATTTTAATCGAGTGGCGGCGATGTGGGGGGACCTCGGTTTAGGGGTACATAGGTAGTTTATGGGTGTTAGTGTACTTTAGGGTACAGTAGTTAAGAGCTTTATGAACCGGCATTAGCCCAGAAAGCTCTGAACTCCTGCTTTTTTCAGGCGGCTGGAGTTTTGTCGTTAGAGCTCTAACGCTCACTTCAGAAACGACTCTAAATACCGGCGTTAGAAAGATCCCATTGAAAAGATAGGATACGCAATTGACGTAAGGGGATCTGCGGTATGGAAAAGTCGCGGCTGAAAAGTGAGCGTTAGACCCTTTAATCACTGACTCCAAATACCGGCGGTAGCCTAAAACCAGCGTTAGGAGCCTCTAACGCTGGTTTTCACGGCTAACGCCAAACTCTAAATCTAGCCGCATGTGTGTAGAAATATAAAGGTTCCCCTGGGGTGGTTGCCAGAGGATTGTTAGAGCGCCCCTCTAGGTTTTATTAGCAGCAAGAACAATGAGGGCAAAGAGAATCAAGCATCCGAGAGGAAAGTTATGCTTCTGAAAATAATTGTACTTCTCCATTAACAGACCAAAACCCCAATTACAGATATACAGTATCTACAGGTATCTATCTATCTATCTATCTATCTATCTATCTATCTATCTATCTATCTATCTATCATATATCTATCTATAAATCAATCATATATCTATCTATAAATCTATCTATCTATCTATCTATCTATCTATCTATCTATCTATCTATCTATCTATCTATCTATCTATCTATCTATCTATCATATATCTATCTATAAATCTATCTATATCTATCTATCATATATCTATCTATAAATCCATATATCATATATCTATCTATAAATCTATCTATCTATCTATCTATCTATCTATCTATCATATATCTATCTATAAATCCATCTATCATATATCTATCTATAAATCTATCTATCTATCTATCTATCTATCTATCTATCTAACTATATATCATATATCTATCTATAAATTTATCTATATCTATCTATCTATCTATCTATCTATCATATATCTATCTATAAATCCATCTATCATATATCTATCTATAAATCTATCTATCTATCTATCTATCTATCTATCTATCTATCTATCTATCTATCTATCTATCTATCTATCTATCTATCTATCATCTATCTATCTATCTATCTATCTATCTATCATATATCTATCTATAAATCTATCTATATATCTATATCTATCTATCTATCTATCTATCTATCTATCTATCTATCTATCTATCTATGGGCCATATTACAAGTGGAGAGCTAAATTATTGTGCTCACGCAAATGGGCAGATTTGCCTGTTTGCGGGAGCACAATAATTAATTAGCCATTACAAGTGGCTGGTTATTGTAACCGTGAACTCGCGGTAGCAATTAGCACTCCAAAAATTAACTATAGATTAGATTTCTGGATAATTTTCTAATAGTGCCTCAAATGCCCTCAAAAAATGTAGCTGAGTGAGGTTCTGATACCGTCTTGTGATTAACTTGCATTGCAATTAACTTGTAATAACAGAGCACATTATCGGAGGCTTTGTGTGCGCGTCGGGTTACAGGTTGAAAGAAAAAAATTAACGCATGAGGGAAAACCCACTGCGTGCAAAAAGTTGTCTGCATTAACGTACACTAACCCAAACTCATATTCTCATATGCGCTAACCTGACATGAAAATATGAATATTTCACATTCCAATGTTGTGCATATTGCAGAATATGTTCTATTCATTTAAAAATAAATATTTCTATATACAGTATATATATGATGGTATTTTGGTAACAGATATATTTATACCTAAATCTATACATGATTCATATAGGTATAGAGATATACATATAGGAATATGTATTTACAAATACTCAGAACATATTCTGCTATGTGCAGAACATTGGAATGTGAAATATTTACAGTAAAAATACACTGTAACACTTTATTAAAATTAAATAATGCAGAACTATGGTTTTACATGTTTTCATCTACTTAATTGCAAAGGACTCCAATGCACTTCTATAAATGTCTATATGTGTACATATGTCTGTAAATATATACACATATAAATACATAATACATATGTACACATATCTAGACATATATAAATACATAAATACATATATACACATATAAATACAGAAATACATATGTACACATATAAATACAGACATACATATATACACATATAAATACATAAATACTTATATACACATATAAATACATAAATACATATATACACATATAAATACATAAATATATATGTACACATATAAATACATAAATACATATATACACATATAAATACATAAATACATATGTGCACATATAAATACATAAATACATATATACACATATAAATACATAAATACATATGTACACATATCTAGACATATATAAATACATAAATACATATATACACATATAAATACAGAAATACATATGTACACATATAAATACAGACATACATATATACACATATAAATACAGAAATACATATATACACATATAAATACATAAATACATATATACACATATAAATACATAAATACATCTATACACATATAAATACATAAATACATATATACACATATAAATACATAAATACATATGTACACATATCTAGACATATATAAATACATAAATACATATATACACATATAAATACAGAAATACATATGTACACATATAAATACAGACATACATACAGGGAATGCAGAATTATTAGGCAAATGAGTATTTTGACCACATCATCCTCTTTATGCATGTTGTCTTACTCCAAGCTGTATAGGCTCGAAAGCCTACTACCAATTAAGCATATTAGGTGATGTGCATCTCTGTAATGAGAAGGGGTGTGGTCTAATGACATCAACACCCTATATCAGGTGTGCATAATTATTAGGCAACTTCCTTTCCTTTGGCAAAATGGGTCAAAAGAAGGACTTGACAGGCTCAGAAAAGTCAAAAATAGTGAGATATCTTGCAGAGGGATGCAGCACTCTTAAAATTGCAAAGCTTCTGAAGCGTGATCATTGAACAATCAAGCGTTTCATTCAAAATAGTCGACAGGGTCGCAAGAACGTGTGGAAAAACCAAGGCGCAAAATAACTGCCCATGAACTGAGAAAAGTCAAGCGTGCAGCTGCCAAGATGCCACTTGCCACCAGTTTGGCCATATTTCAGAGCTGCAACATCACTGGAGTGCCCAAAAGCACAAGGTGTACAATACTCAGAGACATGGCCAAGGTAAGAAAGGCTGAAAGACGACCACCACTGAACAAGACACACAAGCTGAAACGTCAAGACTGGGCCAAGAAATATCTCAAGACTGATTTTTCTAAGGTTTTATGGACTGATGAAATGAGAGTGAGTCTTGATGGGCCAGATGGATGGGCCCGTGGCTGGATTGGTAAAGGGCAGAGAGCTCCAGTCCGACTCAGATGCCAGCAAGGTGGAGGTGGAGTACTGGTTTGGGCTGGTATCATCAAAGATGAGCTTGTGGGGCCTTTTCGGGTTGAGGATGGAGTCAAGCTCAACTCCCAGTCCTACTGCCAGTTTCTGGAAGACACCTTCTTCAAGCAGTGGTACAGGAAGAAGTCTGCATCCTTCAAGAAAAACATGATTTTCATGCGGGACAATGCTCCATCACACGCGTCCAAGTACTCCACAGCGTGGCTGGCAAGAAAGGGTATAAAAGAAAAAAATCTAATGACATGGCCTCCTTGTTCACCTGATCTGAACCCCATTGAGAACCTGTGGTCCATCATCAAATGTGAGATTTACAAGGAGGGAAAACAGTACACCTCTCTGAACAGTGTCTGGGAGGCTGTGGTTGCTGCTGCACGCAATGTTGATGGTGAACAGATCAAAACACTGACAGAATCCATGGGTGGCAGGCTTTTGAGTGTCCTTGCAAAGAAAGGTGGCTATATTGGTCACTGATTTGTTTTTGTTTTGTTTTTGAATGTCAGAAATGTATATTTCTGAATGTTGAGATGTTATATTGGTTTCACTGGTAAAAATAAATAATTGAAATGGGTATATATTTGTTTTTTGTTAAGTTGCCTAATAATTATGCACAGTAATAGTCACCTGCACACACAGATATCCCCCTAAAATAGCTAAAACTAAAAACAAACTAAAAACTACTTCCAAAAATATTCAGCTTTGATATTAATGAGTTTTTTGGGTTCATTGAGAACATGGTTGTTGTTCAATAATAAAATTAATCCTCAAAAATACAACTTGCCTAATAATTCTGCACTCCCTGTATATACACATATAAATACATAAATACATATATACACATATAAATACATAAATATATATGTACACATATAAATACATAAATACATATATACACATATAAATACATAAATACATATGTACACATATAAATACATAAATACATATATACACACATATAAATACATAAATACATATATACACATATAAATACATAAATACATATGTACACATATAAATACATAAATACATATGTACACATATAAATACATAAATACATATATACACATATAAATACATAAATACATGTGTGCACATATCTAGACATATATAAATACATACATATCCACCTTTAGAGATGTATCTGTATGTATCTCAATGTTTGGCTGCCTTTTTTTCTAACACCTGAGATCTCATATATTTGAGCCCTTATAACTTTTTTGTGCAATATTTTTTATTAGACAGTGTTAATATGAGTGTAACTGTACTTTTTAATGTATTCTTATGTGTTTTGTGCAACTTTTTTATTTTGCGAAACTCTAAACCAGAGCTCTGAGATCGTGTTAATGATTCTAGCCTAAATCACGATTGTGCTCATACGATCGTAATATGAGCACAATTTAGCCTGCGCGCAAACAATTGCAAAAACCCTTGCGCAATTGTGTGCCCCACTCTATCTAGCCCTATATGTCATTATTATAAATCCAATTTAATAGTCCACACAAAACTTAAAGAGTAAAGGTCTTCTCAAGACTAAATAAACCCAAGCGGTTGTTAGGTGCTGTTCTTTCCTTTATGTCCTGCAGACTCGCGGCCGATCGGCCGCCAGCAGGGGTTTGTCAATCAATCCTATCGTACTCGATCGGGTTGGATTGTGACGATTCCTGTCGGCCTCATCAGACCAGGCTGACAGGGTTATGGAGCAGCGGTCTTTAGCTTGATAGATAGGCCCCATTATACCATCTATCTTTGAGCCCTTATAACTTTTTTTTTTTTTTAATAATTTTATCAGACAGTGTTTATATTATTGTAACTATACTTTGTATTTACGTTTTTCTTCTCCCACCCTTTATGCAAGCTTTAAGTTGCGCTAAGCACGTTAATTTTGATTGCACTCTTCAACTAGTAGCACATTCGCTATATCCGTTACGTGCAAAAACCTGAAAACACTTATCGCTTGCACGTTACAGTTGGAGTGTCACTCGCAATCTAGCCCTAAATTAACAAGTTCAGACATTGATAAAATAAAAAGTATTTTTAGGGAAAAAAAGAGTTATTTCCATGCCCTAGCAGGTAATATTCAAAGACAATCACAGTCAGACATAGGAACAGCACAACAGACAGAAAGGTGCAGTTACTGATACAAAGTCCATAAACACAGCAGCACTCACCACTTCCAAAATTTAGGCCTAGATTTGGAGCTTGGCGGTAGCCGTGAAAACCAGCGTTAGAGGCTCCTAACGCTGGTTTTAGGCTACCACCGGTATTTGGAGTCAGTCAAAAAAGGGTCTAACGCTCACTTTTCAGCCGCGACTTTTCCATACCGCAGATCCCCTTACGTCATTTGCGTATCCTATCTTTTCAATGGGATCTTTCTAACTCCGGTATTTAGAGTCGTGTCTGAAGTGAGCGTTAGAATTCTAACGACAAAACTCCAGCCGCAGAAAAAAGTCAGTAGTTAAAAGCTTTCTGGGCTAATGCCGGTTCATAAAGCTCTTAACTACGGTGCCCTAAAGTACACTAACACCCATAAACTACCTATGTACCCCTAAACCGAGGTCCCCCCACACCGCAGCCACTCGATTACATTTTTTTAACCCCTAATCTGCCGACCGCCACCTACGTTATACTTATGTACCCCTAATCTGCTGCCCCTAACACCGCCGACCCCTATATTATATTTATTAACCCCTAACCTGCCCCCCACAACATCGCAGCCAGCTACCTACACTTATTAACTCCTAATCTGCCGTCCGCACGCCGCCGCCAGCTACATTATAGCTATGTACCCCTAATCTGCTGCCCCTAACACCGCCGACCCCTATATTATATTTATTAACCCCTAACCTGCCCCCCACAACGTCGCAGCCAGCTACCTACACTTATTAACCCCTAATCTGCCGTCCGCACGCCGCCGCCAGCTACATTATAGCTATGTACCCCTAATCTGCTGCCCCTAACACCGCCGACCCCTATATTATATTTATTAACCCCTAACCTGCCCCCCACAACGTCGCCGCCAGCTAACTACAATAATTAACCCCTAATCTGCCGACCGCAAAGAGCCGCCGCCTACATTATAGCTATGTACCCCTAATCTGCTGCCCCTAACACCGCCGACCCTTATATTATATTTAATAACCCCAATCTGCCCTCCCTAACATCGCCGACACCTAACTTCAATTATTAACCCCTAAACTGCCGACCGAATCTCGCCGCTATTCTAATAAATGTATTAACCCCTAAAGCTAAGTCTAACCCTAACACTAACACCCCCCTAAGTTAAATATAATTTAAATCTAACGAAATTAATTAACTCTTATTAAATAAATTATTCCTATTTAAAGCTAAATACTTACCTGTAAAATAAATCCTAATATAGCTACAATATAAATTTGAATTATATTATAGCTATTTTAGGATTTATATTTATTTAACAGGTAACTTTGTATTTATTTTAACCAGGTACAATAGCTATTAAATAGTTAAGAACTATTTAATAGCTAAAATAGTTAAAATAATTACAAAATTACCTGTAAAATAAATCCTAACCTAAGTTACAATTAAACCTAACACTACACTATCAATACATTAATTAAATACAATACCTACAAATAACTACAATGAAATAAACTAACTAAAGTACAAAAAATAAAAAAGAACTAAGTTACAAAAAATAAAAAAATATTTACAAACATAAGAAAAATATTACAACAATTTTAAACTAATTACACTTACTCTAAGCCCCCTAATAAAATAACAAAGCCCCCCAAAATAAAAAAATGCACTACCCTATTCTAAATTACTAAAGTTCAAAGCTCTTTTACCTTACCAGCCCTGAACAGGGCCCTTTGCGGGGCATGCCTGTAAAAAAACACATACAATACCCCCCCCAACATTACAACCCACCACCCACATACCCCTAATCTAACCCAAACCCCCCTTAAATAAACCTAACACTAAGCCCCTGAAGATCTTCCTACCTTATCTTCACCATACCAGGTATCACCGATCTGTCCTGGCTCCGATATCTTCATTTAAGCCCAAGCGGGGGCTAGACATCCATCATCCGATGGCTGAAGAAGTCCAGAAGAGGCTCCAAAGTCTTCATCCTATCCGAGAAGAAGAGTAGATCCGGACCAGCAACCATCTTCTTCCAAGCGGCATCTTCTATTTTCATCCGATGAGGACCGGCTCCATCTTGAAGACCTCCACCGCGGACCCATCTTCTTCCGACGACGACTTCCCGACGAATGACGGTTCCTTTAAGGGACGTCATCCAAGATGGCGTCCCTCGAATTCCGATTGGCTGATAGGATTCTATCAGCCAATCGGAATAAAGGTAGGAAAATTCTGATTGGCTGATGGAATCAGCCAATCAGAATCAAGTTCAATCGGCTGATCGGAATCAAGTTCAATATTGGCTGATCGGAACAGCCAATAGAATGCAAGCTCAATCTGATTGGCTGATTGAATCAGCCAATCGGATTGAACTTGATTCTGATTGGCTAATTCCATCAGCCAATCAGAATATTCCTACCTTAATTCCGATTGGCTGATAGAATCCTATCAGCCAATCAGAATTCGAGGGACGCCATCTTAGATGACGTCCCTTAAAGGAACCGTCATTCGTCGGGAAGTCGTCGTCGGAAGAAGATGGGTCCGCGGTGGAGGTCTTCAAGATGGAGCCGGTCCTCATCGGATGAAGATAGAAGATGCCGCTTGGAAGAAGATGGTTGCTGGTCCGGATCTACTCTTCTTCCCGGATAGGATGAAGACTTTGGAGCCTCTTCTGGACTTCTTCGGCCGTCGGATGATGGATGTCTAGACCCGCTTGGGCTTAGATGAAGAAATCGGAGCCAGGACGGATCGGTGATACCTGGTATGGTGAAGATAAGGTAGGAAGATCTTCAGGGGCTTAGTGTTAGGTTTATTTAAGGGGGGTTTGGGTTAGATTAGGGGTATGTGGGTGGTGGGTTGTAATGTTGGGGGGGGGGTATTGTATGTGTTTTTTTACAGGCAAAAGAGCTGAATTTCTTGGGGCATGCCCCGCAAAGGCCCTGTTCAGGGCTGGTAAGGTAAAAGAGCTTTGAACTTTAGTAATTTAGAATAGGGTAGGGCATTTTTTTATTTTGGGGGGCTTTGTTATTTTATTAGGGGGCTTAGAGTAGGTGTAATTAGTTTAAAATTGTTGTAATATTTTTCTTATGTTTGTAAATATTTTTTTATTTTTTGTAACTTAGTTCTTTTTTATTTTTTGTACTTTAGTTAGTTTATTTCATTGTAGTTATTTGTAGGTATTGTATTTAATTCATTTATTGATAGTGTAGTGTTAGGTTTAATTGTAGTTATTTGTAGGTATTGTATTTAATTAATGTATTGATAGTGTAGTGTTAGGTTTAATTGTAACTTAGGTTAGGATTTATTTTACAGGTAATTTTGTAATTATTTTAACTATTTTAGCTATTAAATAGTTCTTAACTATTTAATAGCTATTGTACCTGGTTAAAATAAATACAAAGTTACCTGTAAAATAAATATAAATCCTAAAATAGCTATAATATAATTATAATTTATATTGTAGCTATATTAGGATTTATTTTACAGGTAAGTATTTAGCTTTAAATAGGAATAATTTATTTAATAAGAGTTAATTTATTTCGTTAAATTTAAATTATATTTAACTTAGGTTAGTGTTAGGGTTAGACTTAGCTTTAGGGGTTAATACATTTATTAGAATAGCGTCGAGATTCGGTCGGCAGATTAGGGGTTAATAATTGAAGTTAGGTGTCGGCGATGTTAGGGTGGGCAGATTAGGGGTTAATAAATATAATATAGGGGTCGGCGGTGTTAGGGGCAGCAGATTAGGGGTATATAGCTATAATGTAGGTGGCGGCTCTTTGCGGTCGGCAGTTTAGGGGTTAATTATTGTAGGTAGCTGGCGGCGACGTTGTGGGGGGCAGGTTAGGGGTTAATAAATATAATATAGGGGTCGGCGGTGTTAGGGGAAGCAGATTAGGGGTACATAAGTATAACGTAGGTGGCGGTCGGCAGATTAGGGGTTAAAAAAAATTAATCGAGTGCCGGCGATGTGGGGGGGGCCTCGGTTTAGGGGTGCATAGGTAGTTTATGGGTGTTAGTGTACTTTAGAGCACAGTAGTTAAGAGTTTTATGAACCGGCGTTAGCCCAGAAAGCTCTTAACTACTGACTTTTTTCTGCGGCTGGAGTTTTGTCGTTAGATTTCTAACGCTCACTTCAGCCAAGACTCTAAATACTGGAGTTAGAAAGATCCCATTGAAAAGATAGGATACGCAAATGACGTAAGGGGATCTGCGGTATGGAAAAGTCGCGGCTGAAAAGTGAGCGTTAGACCCTTTTTTGACTGACTCCAAATACTGGCGGTAGCCTAAAACCAGCGTTAGGAGCCTCTAACACTGGTTTTCACGGCTACCACCAAACTCCAAATCTAGGCCAGAGTTATTTTAAAGATGCGGCCAGAAAAAAGCCAGCGTTAGCTACACGGGTCGTTACCGACAAAACTCTAAATCTAGCCGTTTGTTTCTTAATAAATTCTGCATTATCCTAAATTGTGCTGGAAGTGGTGAGTGCTGCTGTCTTTATGAACTTTGTTATATTCAAATACACTACTGTCTGTAAATACTATATATTTCTTTAGATTAATCTGAGTGCAATAGAATAATCTGAGTTAGTTTTCCCTTTCTATCTTACAGGTTGCTTGATGAGCTATTGTACACTTCCAAGATTGATTTTAGATTAAACATAATCAGTAGCCTGCATAAAATTTGTGATCCCTAGGTGCTCAATAGCAATAGTATCATTACGAAATTCACTACCTATGCATTCTCTAAAAAAAGGTATTGTTTGTTGCAAATACAAGAATGTAATATATATATATAGTAATAAAGGCTTTCTTGCAGGTGAGAGAGGTTTTAAATTTAAACTTTTACATTTGTCAATAGTGATCCAGCAATGACCTTGACAGCTGAAGTATTACTTTGTCAGCCAACAAGTATATCAGCCTCACTTTTGTTCCTGACAATCACAAATCCTTTAAAAACAATACATAATAATAATTTCAAGGGAAAATATAGATAGATAAAATGTTCCTGGCTTGTAGCACTAGCTACTTATTTCACTTTATTTAAGATGGTGCTCTGCTGCCTTAAAGATTTTACCCATAAAAAATAGTGGACAAATGGACTTTTATTAACAAACTAATTCTGAACTATCCCATGGTTATATATGGGAAAAACAGATTTGTATTGTTTGTTTTCGTAATGAGCAATACATCTGATAGGATTCTATTGGTCTGCACACAAATATAGTCTTATGCTTTTGAGATGTCTCACTATCCTCTAATAAAACAGTTACAATTTTTCATGTACCAGTTACACATAGAAATGCACTTCCTGTTTGCTTCAGAATAGATGATAAAAACAGCTTTAAAGTACCATAAAACATGTTGAGATCTGTGCATATCATATAAGGGCTAATTAAAGGGACAGTGTAGTCAAAAATAAACTTTCATGATACAGATAGGGCATGCAATTTTAAACAACTTTCCAATTGACTTTTATCATTAAATTTGCTTTGTTCCCTTGGGGGTATTTTTTAAAATCTAAACCTAGGTAGGCTCAAACTGATTTCTAAATCGTTGAAAACCGCCTCTTAGCTCAGAGTATTTTGAAAGTGTTTCACAGTTAGATAGTATTAGTTCATGTGTGTAATATAGATAACATCATGCTCACTCCCGTTGAGTTATTTAAGAGTCTGCACTGATTGGCTAAACTGCATTTCTATCAAAAGCACTGAGATAAGGTGCAGTATGCAGAGGCTTAGATAAAAGGTTATCACAGAGGTAAAACAAATATTAATATAAATAAAAAACAATCCAAGAAAGTCCAGGCAATGGTATAGAAAAGCTAAAAAAATATAATTTTATTAAAAATCCATTTAAAATAGGCAGACTCCATTTAACAGAAATGAGCAACAAAAATGCAAAGTCTGACCGGTTTCGGTCAATCTGACCGTAGGCATAGACATAAAATAACAAGTGGCAGGTGTGTACTATTTAAAGTCACATCTCTTCTCCAATTTGAAGTTTCTTAATATTACTCACCATGTTTAACCCTTAGATATTCACGATAAATAAATTAAATGTTGACTCCCTGTAATCATACAGAAATGCAAGTAGTACATTTATAAACCTGGTCAAAACATATATAATTACATATAGGATTCTATTATTTTTGTGTTACTTAAAGATATATATATATATATATATATATATATATATACAGGGAGTGCAGAATTATTAGGCAAGTTGTATTTTTGAGGATTAATTTTATTATTGAACAACAACCATGTTCTCAATGAACCCAAAAAACTCATTAATATCAAAGCTGAATAGTTTTGGAAGTAGTTTTTAGTTTGTTTTTAGTTATAGCTATTTTAGGGGGATATCTGTGTGTGCAGGTGACTATAACTGTGCATAATTATTAGGCAACTTAACAAAAAACAAATATATACCCATTTCAATTATTTATTTTACCAGTGAAACCAATATAACATCTCAACATTCACAAATATACATTTCTGACATTCAAAAACAAAACAAAAACAAACCAGTGACCAATATAGCCACCTTTCTTTGCAAGGACACTCAAAAGCCTGCCATCCATGGATTCTGTCAGTGTTTTGATCTGTTCACCATCAACATTGCGTGCAGCAGCAATCACAGCCTCCCAGACTCTGTTCAGAGAGGTGTACTGTTTTCCCTCCTTGTAAATCTCACATTTGATGATGGACCACAGGTTCTCAATGGGGTTCAGATCAGGTGAACAAGGAGGCCATGTCATTAGATTTTCTTCTTTTATACCCTTTCTTGCCAGCCACACTGTGGAGTACTTGGACGCGTGTGATGGAGCATTGTCCTGCATGAAAATCATGTTTTTCTTGAAGGATGCAGACTTCTTCCTGTACCACTGCTTGAAGAAGGTGTCTTCCAGAAACTGGCAGTAGGACTGGGAGTTGAGCTTGACTCCATCCTCAACCCGAAAAGGCCCCACAAGCTCATCTTTGATGATACCAGCCCAAACCAGTACTCCACCTCCACCTTGCTGGCGTCTGAGTCGGACTGGAGCTCTCTGCCCTCTACCAATCCAGCCATGGGCCCATCCATCTGGCCCATCAAGACTCACTCTCAGTCCATAAAACCTTAGAAAAATCAGTGTTGAGATATTTCTTGGCCCAGTCTTGACGTTTCAGCTTGTGTGTCTTGTTCAGTGGTGGTCGTCTTTCAGCCTTTCTTACCTTGGCCATGTCTCTGAGTATTGCACACCTTGTGCTTTTGGGCACTCCAGTGATGTTGCAGCTCTGAAATATGGCCAAACTGGTGGCAAGTGGCATCTTGGCAGCTGCACGCTTGACTTTTCTCAGTTCATGGGCAGTTATTTTGCGCCTTGGTTTTTCCACACGCTTCTTGCGACCCTGTTGACTATTTTGAATGAAACGCTTGATTGTTCGATGATCACGCTTCAGAAGCTTTGCAATTTTGAGAGTGCTGCATCCCTCTGCAAGATATCTCACTATTTTTGACTTTTCTGAGCCTGTCAAGTCCTTCTTTTGACCCATTTTGCCAAAGGAAAGGAAGTTGCCTAATAATTATGCACATTCCAAAACAATGGTACTGTTTAAGATAAAAGTTCTCTTTATTAGGACAAGTTAAAACAAAGTTGCTCACGTGCAGTAATATTAAAAATCAAAAACACTACTTAAAGGCCAGTCTGACATGTTTCGGCTGTCCGCCTTATTCATAGACTCCTGGAGTCTATGAATAAGGCGGACAGCCGAAACATGTCAGACTGGCCTTTAAGTAGTGTTTTTGATTTTTAATATTACTGCACGTGAGCAACTTTGTTTTAACTTGTCCTAATAAAGAGAACTTTTATCTTAAACAGTACCATTGTTTTGGAATTCATATATACCCGACCTGGAAGAGGGCCGGTGTGTACTGTAAAAGGGCAATCCAGCCCACCCGAGGGGGCTCCGGGTAAGACAGCACAGAATATACACCAAGACCGGCTTAACATATAGAAGAGGAGCAACGCTGCCAGCTCGGATGACTCATTCACTGATTGGCCGCAACTAAGCACGTGTATCGTGACGTCAGACGCCAAAGGGAAATCTCTAAACCACGAGAGAGTGGAATATCAGTGATCCCGGAGGTTACGAGACGGTGTGACCAGAACGAAGTGTCTATATCGGTCAGAAGAAGAGCAGGTGAGAGTGCAATATATCCCTCATATGCTATATAGAAGCCGTTAGCGGTCGGACATCCAGGACCACGAAGCAATTCACGCTACTGTCTAATAATTATGCACACCTGATATAGGGTGTTAATGTCATTAGACCACACCCCTTCTCATTACAGAGATGCACATCACCTAATATGCTTAATTGGTAGTAGGCTTTCGAGCCTATACAGCTTGGCGTAAGACAACATACATAAAGAGGATGATGTCAAAATACTCATTTGCCTGATAATTCTGCACTCCCTGTATATATATATATATATATGTTTTGAACGGACGAACTTAATCCAACAACCATACTAATTTAGTTGGTTATATTTTACAAATCAATCATACACTTAAGCTAAGAACACATAAATGGTTTACCCTATAAAAAAAAGAATAATAGCTTCACTTAGGTTTATTTGAATTCAATTATGGCAAACATATATATACATGTATGTGCTAAAAAGTGGAACCTAAAACGTGTCTGGAATAGAGATGTATGAAAAGACGATGAATATGGGTCTTATTTGGCTAAGGGGACAATGGAATACCCCTCCTCTTCTAGGAGGGCTGAAAAAGCATTACCCCAAGATCATTTAGTATTACATAAGTATCCAAGGCATTAAGCTCCAGGTACCCTTAACATAAATGCTTAGTATGATTATGGGTGTATATCTCACCTTGCTATAGAGATAAGATCTACATCTCCTATGGAGGCTATGAAATAACAAACGCATTATCATAAACTCTTGAGGGGCTATAAAACAACAAGCACGTTATCATTAACTCTTAAAGCAAAGTCTATGGTTTTCAACCACAGCTATTATTAGTTTTAACTGTGTTGGTTATGCAAAACTGGGGAATGGGTAATAAAGGGATTATCTATCTTTTTAAACAATAAAAATACTGGTGTAGACTGTCCCTTTAAGTAAAAATAGTTTGCATAAACAAACTGTTTAAAAATTGCTGGCAAGTATTCTAAAATATTTTTCAAAAATAAGCAAAATTTTGGCTAGATTACGAGTTTTGCGTTATGAGGGTTGCGGTACTAACTTGCACGTTATTGTCACAGCTCACTTTCCCACAGCGCTGGTATTACAGGTTTTTACAAACCCGGCGTTAAAAGGCAAGAAGTGAGCGTAGAGCAAAATTGAGCTCCATACCGCACTCCAATACCAGCGCTGCTTAAGTCAGCGATTAGCTCGTGCACGATTTCCCCATAGACATCAATGGGGAGAGCCGGATTAGAAAAAGTCTAACACCTGCAAAAAAGCAGCGTAAAGCTCCGTAACGCAGCCCCATTGATTCCTATGGGGAAACTAAATTTATGTTTACACCTAACACCCTAACATGAACCCTGAGTCTAAACACCCCTAATCTTACACTTATTAACCCCTAATCTGCCGCCCCCACTATCGCTGACACCTACATTATATTATTAACCCCTAATCTGCCGCTCCGGACACCGCCGCCACCTACATTATACTTATTAACCCCTAATCTGCCGCCCCAACATCGCCGCCACCTACATTATACTTATTAACCCTAATCTGCCACCCCGGACATCGCCGACACCTACATTATACTTATTAACCCCTAATATGCTGCCCCCAACATCGCTGACACCTACATTATATTTATTAACCCTTAATATGCCGCCCCGACATCGCTGACACCTACATTATACCTATTAACCCCTAATCTGCTGCTCCGGATATCGCCGCCACTATAATAAACATATTAACCCCTAAACTGCCGCACTCCCGCATCGCAAACACTAGTTAAATATTATTAACCCCTAATCTGCTGCCCCAACATTGCCGCAAATATACTAAAGTTATTAACCCCTAACCCTAAGTCTAACCCTAACCCCCCTAACTTAAATATAATTCAAATAAATCTAAAGAAAACCTACAATTAATAACTAAATAATTCCTATTTAAAATGTAATACTTACCTGTAAAATAAACCCTAAGCTAGCTACAATATAACTAATAGTTATATTGTAGCTAGCTTAGGTTTTATTTTTATTTTACAGGCAAGTTTGTATTTATTTTAACCAGGTAGAACCTGTCTTACACTAACACCTAACCTAACCCTACAATTAAATACATTCCCTAAATTAAATACAATTAGCTAAATTACAAAAAAAAAAACCCCACTAAATTATAGAAAATAAAAAACAAATTGCAAGATCTTTAAACTAATTACACCTAATCTAATAGCCCTATCAAAATAAAAAAAAGTCCACCCCAAATAAAAAAAAAAACCCTAGCCTAAACTAAACGACCAATAGCCCTTAAAAGGGCCTTTTGTGGGGCATTGCCCCAAAGAAATCAGCACTTTTACCTGTAAAAAAAAAATACAAACAACCCCCGAAACAGTAAAACCCACCACCCACACAACCAACCCCCCAAATAAAACCCTAAATAAAAAAACCTAAGCTCCCCATTGCCCTGAAAAGGGCATTTGGGTGGACATTGCCCTTAAAAGTGCATTTAGTTCTATTGCGGCCCAAAGCCCTAACCTAAAAAAAACCCCCACCCAATACACCTTTAAAAAACCCCTGAAGATCCACTTACAGGGAGAAGTCTTCATCCAAGCGGCAAGAAGTCCTCAACGAACCCGGGAGAAGTATTCATCCAAGCCGGCAGAAGTGGTCCTCCAGACGGGCAGAAGTCTTCATCCAGACGGCATCTTCTATCTTCATCCTTCCGACGCGGAGCATCTCCATCTTCAAGACATCCGGCGCGGAGCATCCTCTTCGAACAAAGTCTTCTTCCCGAATGAAGGTTCCTTTAAATGACGTCATCCAAGATGGTGTCCCTTAGATTCCGATTGGCTGATAGAATACTATCAGCCAATCGGAATTAAGGTTGAAAAAATCCAATTGGCTGATGCAATCAGCCAATATGATTGAACTTGCATTCTATTGGCTGATTGGAACAGCCAATAGAATGCGAGCTCAATCCTATTGGCTAATTGACTGCGTTACGAATCTTAACGGGATAGGGTGTACTGCTCACTTTTTGGCCTCCTTGGACAAGCTTGTAATACCGGCGATAAGGAAGTCCATAGAAAAAAGACTATACGCAATTTGCGTAAATTGATTTGCGGTAAGGCCAAAAAAGTGTGCGGTGCTCCTAAAGCTGCAAGACTCGTAATAGCAGCGGTAGTAAAAAGCAGCATTATGAGCCTTAACGCTGCTTTTTTACTCATAACGCAAGACTTGTATTCTAGCCGTTTGTTACAAAGCTGTCTGGTGCAGTTTACTCCACCCCTCTTATCAGTGTTTAGACACAGGCCTTGTATTTCAACTGAGTTCACAGCTTCTATGCATGCTCCAGCAGATAATCCCTATGCACTTTTGCATTCTACCAAAGAATAGATATAGTTTTTCACAGCTAGAGGGTGTTAGTTCACATGTTTCATATAAATAACATTCAGGTAGATTACGAGTTAAGCGCATTAGAGGGTATTTAATAAATGCAACACAAGTTGCGTTATTTCACCCTCCATAGCGCGGCCA
This sequence comes from Bombina bombina, assembly GCF_027579735.1. NCBI lineage: Eukaryota > Metazoa > Chordata > Amphibia > Anura > Bombinatoridae > Bombina > Bombina bombina. The sequence goes on from NC_069503.1 coordinate 1,122,983,736, forward strand.
TTACACGTTTTCAAACAGCCTGCTTATGCATGCAATATGGTTGTGTTGAGCTCCATACCGCACAAAATACAAGCACTTTTTTGACGTGCTTTTGCACGCTTTCCCCATAGACATCAATCGGGAGAGAGTGTTAGAAAAAAACTCCTGCGATCGCGGAATAAAAAACTCTGTAATGCCGCTCCCCGACACCACCACCACTATAATAAACCTATTAACCCCTAAATCGCAAGCCCCCCAAAACGAAATATAATTCAATAAACTATTAACCCCTAAACCGAAAGCCCCCCACATCGCAATAAACTAATTTAAACTAGTTACTCCTAAACCTAACGTCCCCCTAACTTTATATTAAAATTACAATTTCCCTATCTTAAATTAACCCCTTAATGACCGAGGATGTGCAGGGTACGTCCTCAAAAAAAAGGCAGTTAACGCCTGAGGACGTACCCTGCACGTCCTCGGTGTGGAAAGCAGCTGGAAGCGATCCTGCTCGCTTCCAGCTGCTTTCCGGTTATTGCAGTGATGCCTCGATATGGAGGCATCCTGCAATAACCTTACATGGCCATCCGATGCAGAGAGAGCCACTCTGTGGCCCTCTCTGCACCGGACATCGATGGCCGGTATCGTTGGTGGGTGGGAGCCGACTTGGGAGGCGGGTGGGCGGCCATCGGTGTATCCCGTGTCATCAAGGGGGGCGGGATCGGAGGCGGGACCGTTAGGGGGCACGGAGGTTGGCGGGCGCGTGCACGGGGTGGGAGCGGGTGGGAACCGCTACACTACGGTAAATATTGTTAAGAAAAAATGCCCTAATCTTGTTTGTGCAAAAGCACAAAAATAGATCGTGGAGGGGTGGGGGGTTGGTTTTGTGTGGGGGGAAGCTACACTACAGAAAATGTTAATAAAAAAAAAAAAAAAAAAACATGTTTTCTTCTAAACTGGGTACTGGCAGACAGCTGCCAGTACCCAAGATGGCGCAGATTAAGTTAGAGTGGGAGGGTTATAGAGCTGTTTGGGGGGGATCAGTGAGGTTGGGGGCTAAGGGGGGGATAGTAAACAGCAGCATATGTAAATATGCTTTTTAAAAACACAAAAAAACAACAAATATAGCTTTTATTTTAGTACTGGCAGACTTTCTGCCAGTACTTAAGATGGTGGGGACAATTGTGGGGTGGGGGAGGGAAGAGAGCTGTTTGGGAGGGATCAGGGGGTCTGATGTTTCAGGTGGGAGGCTGAGCTCTACACTAAATGTGATATTAACCCTGCAAGCTCCCTACAAGCTACCTAATTAACCCCTTCACTGCTAGCCATAATACACGTGTGATGCGCAGCAGCATTTAGCGGCCTTCTAAATACCAAAAAGCAACGCCAAAGCCATATATGTCTGCTATTTCTGAACAAAGGGGATCCCAGAGAAGCATTTACAACCATTTGTGCCAAAATTGCACAAGCTGTTTGTAAATGATTTCAGTGAGAAACCTAAAATTGTGAAAAATTTAACGTTTTTTTTTTATTTGATCGCATTTGGCGGTGAAATGGTGGCATGAAATATACCAAAATGGGCCTAGATCAATACTTGGGGTTGTCTACTACACTACACTAAAGCTAAAATTACCCCAAAAAGCTCCCTACATGCTCCCTAATTAACCCCTTCACTGCTGGGCATAATACACGTGTGGTGCGCAGTGGCATTTAGTGGCATTCTAATTACCAAAAAGCAACACCAAAGCCATATAAGTCTGCTATTTCTGAACAAAGGGGGACCCCAGAGAAGAATTTACAATAATTTAAGCCATAATTGCACAAGCTGTTTGTAAATAATTTCAGTGAGAATCCTAAAGTTTGTGAAAAAAATTGTGAAAAAGTGAACATTTTTTTTTATTTGATCGCATTTGGCGGTGAAATGGTGGCATGAAATATACCAAAATGGGCCTAGATCAATACTTTGGGTTGTCTACTAAAAAAAAATATATACATGTCAATGGATATTCAGAGATTCCTGAAAGATATCAGTGTTCTAATGTAACTAGCGCTAATTTTGAAAAAAAAAAATGGTTTGGAAATAGCAAAGTGCTATTTGTATTTATGGCCCTATAACTTGCAAAAAAAGCAAAGAACATGTAAACATTGGGTATTTCTAAACTCAGGACAAAATTTAGAAACTATTTAGCATAGGTGTTTTTTGGTGATTGTAGATGTGTAACAGATTTTGGGGGTCAAAGTTAGAAAAAGTGTATTTTTTTCAATTTTTCCTCATATTTTATAAAAAATGTTATAGTAAATTATAAGATATGATGAAAATAATGGTATCTTTAGAAAGTCCATTTAATGGCGAGAAAACCGGTATATAATATGTGTGGGTACAGTAAATGAGTAAGAGGAAAATTACAGCTAAACACAAACACCGCAAAAATGTAAAAATAGCCTTGGTCCCAAACGGACAGAAAATGGAAAAGTGCTGTGGTCATTAAGGGGTTAAATTAAAACTTACCTGTCACATTAAAAAAATAAGTTTAAACTAACAACTAAACTAATATAGCTATTAAACTAAAATTAAACTAACTACCAATTAAAGAAAACTAAAATACATATTAAAAAAATCCTAACACTACTATAAGAATTACAAAGAATCTAATTACAAAAAATAAAAAATACTTAATTACAAAAAATAACAAACACTAAATTACGATAAATAACAAACAAAATTTTTAAAAATAAAAATGAATTACACCTAATCTAATAGCCCTATAAAAATAAAAAGCCCACCCAGAATAAAAAAAGCCCCTAGCCAACAATAAACTACCAATAGCCCTTAAAGTTAAACAGCTCTTTTACCTATAAAAAAACACAAAGACCCCCCAACAGTAAAATCCACCACACAACCAACCCCCCAAAATAATAAACCTAACTCTAAAAAAAACCTCAGCTACCCATTGCCCTGAAAAGGGCATTTGTATGGGCATTGCCCATAAAAGGGCATTCAGCTCTTTTTCATTGCCTTTAAAAGGGCATTTAGCTCTTTTAAGAATGCCCAAACCCTAATCTAAAAAATAAAACCACCCAAAAAAGTTTAAAAAACACTAACCCGCGACGATCCACTTACAGTTCCTAAAGTCCGGACATCCAGGAGGCGAGAGGTCTTTATCCAGGCGGCGAGGCCTTTATCCATCCAGGCGGCGACTTCTATCTTCATCCAGGCGGCATATTCTATCTTCATCCCGGCAGTGTGGAGCGGGTCCATCCTGAAGACATCCAACACGGAGCATCCTCTTCATACGGTCGAATCTTCAATGCAAGGGAGCCTTTTCAAAATGGCGTCTCTTTCATTCCTATTGGCTGATTTGATTTTTGAAATTCATATCAGCCAATAGGAGGAAAGCTACTGAAATCCTAATGGCTATTCAAATCAGCCAAAAGGATGAGAGCTACTGAAATTCTATTGGCTATAGTATTTGCGGTGCGGGAGGGCCTCGGTTTAGGGGTTAATAGGTAGTTTATGGGTGTTTAGTGTACTGTGTAACACTTTAGTTATGAGTTTTATGCAACAGTTTTGTTGCGTAAAACTCATAACTACTGCTCTCAGATGGCGGTACTGATCTTGTCGTTATAGGGTGTAACGCAAGTTTTTTAGCCTAACCGCAAAACTTGTAATGACAGCGCTATGGAAGTCCCATGAAAAAACGTCATCTTTACGAGTGCGGGCAAAAGGTTTCTCTAGAAAGAGAGAAAAAAACAGAGCGCATCCACGATCTAAGTGCAGTTTAAAAAGTCACACTTTATTATAAATACAAAAGCAACAATTGCACACTCACAAAGCTGCCCTCAAACAAATGAGGTGTGTCTGTTCCTTTAAATGTTTAATACAATCCAACTCCAGCCGTGCTGTAGTCTCTCTGAGTGTCCCTCTATGTCTGCAGTATCCGTATATAGGACTCATATACAGGGAACTAGACTGTCAGAGGTGCTGTGGGGTGTAAATAAATATAAAGCATACAAAAAAGGACATCGTGTGAATACGCTATTTAAATTGATCTATTTTAGCCGGCTTTAGCTCAATCCAGGCGTTATTCACATTCACCTCTCCCAAGCGTCAGATTATGGGCGTGGCCTTATGCGTTTCGCAGGCTCCTCCCGCTTCGTCAGAGGCTATGCCCTTTTCTGTCCATAATCCGCCCTTTTCTTTCATTTGTCTATCTACGCCCCTCTCTGTTGATTGGTTAAAACTGAGAGTGTGTGGCCAAGGAGTGTTCCTCACTCACTCAATGCATTGATAGCTAATTTGCCGTAATGTTCATTTATGTTATGCTTTCTTATTACAATATAGAGATATACTATACATGATATTAAGTCTACTAGCACATGCACAGAAAAGCAAATTCATAACAGTTCACAGTGTTATTTATTAGCAATAATTAATATAATCGCAATAATTTTAAAAACGAGCATTATACTCATCTATCTCAGCATTCACTTACAACATCAAATGTTCACCTTTAAAATTCATAAATATGCTAAAATACATTTTGTTTGAAAATGACAATTTCTTGATAGTTTACAGTGTCATTTCATAACGAGAAATAACATAATAACAATACTTTAAAAAATGCATTTATACTAGTGTCCGCATTAGTTTACAACATTAAACAAACTCTTTTAAAATTCATAAGTGTATCAATAAATAAATATGCTAAAATACACTTAATAAAAGATGCCATATGTAAAAAAGGAGAATATATATATACACATCCCAACTCTATATGTCTCTTAGTAAAGAGACATATAGAGGAAACACATATTTCACATTAGTATTTAAAATGTAGAAGTAGAGTTTAAAACTATATAGAGACATAGCCTAATAAATTATGGTACTATTACTTCTATTGTCTCACTACAATGCCTCTGTATACTAAAAACACCCTCTTTCAAATCCCTAGATGTCCAAAAAAGCTGCCAGGTTAATGTCTCTATTTAGCCCCCCCTGGACCCTTAATGTGTAGCTTATGGATCCAGAAGGATTCACGCTGCCTGAGTTCTAGGAGGCGATTACCTCCTCTCACATTTGTTTTGATATGTTCGATTCCAATGACCGTAAGACCAGTACTGTCCTTATTGTGTGTCTCCAGAAAGTGAGCTGACACGCCATGGGTATCTAAGCCTGCCTCTATATTTCTAAGGTGCTCACTGAACTTTGTTTTTATAGAGTGTTTAGTACGCCCTATATAAATCTTATCACACGAACACCTTAATAGGTACACTACATAATTAGTTTTACATGTCATTAGATCCTTGATTTCATATTTTCTATCCCCATTTGCCATACCAAAATGGTAATTATTTGGATCTATGTGACTGCAGCAAGTGCATCCTTTTCTTCCACACCAAAGAAACCTTGGGTTTGTCTCTCTAGCCAGTTCTTATCCTTTTTGCAGGGTTTTAGCATACTGGGACTTATTTTATTTTTTACACTCATATTCCTTTTAAAGATTACATGTCCCTTTTCACTTAATGTTTCTTTTAAAATTGGATCTTGCATTAGGACTGGCCAATGCTTTTTTATGGCACCCTCAATATCCTTCGCTGCTCTTTTATATCTGGTAATCAGTTGTACTTTTTGTTTCCTTACTTTTTCATTTACTGGATTACTTGTCTTTTGTTTATTAATCAGTGCCTGTCTATACATTTTCTCTACTTTGTCTTTCATATCATTAAGGAGTTTTTGTGGATAACCTTTTGCTAGAAACCTGTTTGTGATAACTTTGGTTTCTTCCAGGAAATCGCTTTGTTTAGTGCTCTCTGGTATTGGTCAAGTGGAATGTTCTTCTTCCATTTGTTATGATGGCCACTCTTGGCATGCAAGTATCCATTGGTGTCTGTAGGTTTCCTATATAGATTAGTGTATACCTCACCATTATCTTGTATTATTTCTAAATCCAAGAAAGTTACCTTTGTTGGATTAGACTCCATAATGAAGCTATGTTTCAATGTATTCCTATTCATGTATTCAACAAAATTTGCTAATTTTTCAGTGGTCCCTTGCCAGACAATTAGTATATCGTCTATATAGTGATTCCAATGCTTAATATGTTCCTTATATGGATTCTCTAAATTGAAGACAAATAGATAGTGATGTTGCAAACATAAAATTCTCTTTCTGGCCACAATAGTGATGGAAAAGTTGTTTCAAGGGGACTAACACCTGGACTGTGGCATGCTGGAGGGGGATCCATGGCAAAACTCCCATGGAAAATTACATAGTTGATGCAGAGTCTGGTTTTAATCCATAAATTGTTTGGAATAACGTGCTTTAAAACATCAGGTATGATGTTGTATCAATCAGGTAGTGTAAGGGTTACACCCGCTTCACAGTGACAGACCAAACTCCCCGTTTAACGCACCGCAAACAATCGCAAACAGTCCATTTGCACAACCGCAAACTCCCCATTTGCACAAGGTTGGATACCAAGCTAGCCATGTCCCGTTCCTTGTCCTCACTGATGTCATTGAAGGTCTCTTCCTCCACCCAGCCACGTACAACACCAAGGGTCCCTGAAAGGTGACAACAAGCCCCCTGGGACGCCTGCTGTGTTTGGTCTTCCACCTCCTCAAAGCCACTTTTCTCCTCTGACTCCTCTTCTTCAGACTCCTCTCTCTGTGTTGCCTCTCTCTGCATTATTATACGGTGTGTTAAGTAGTACTATTCCTATCAGTTTAATCCCTGTTCCATCCCCTATCAGGGGACGTGTATATAGCATCGATTTTAGGAACCGGGAGATGGAAAAAGATGCTTGGTCGGTCCTCCTACTTCAAATTTGGGGCACTGCGCGTGCAATCTAATGTGCCATCAGATAGGAGTGGTGTGTTAAGTAGTTATATTCTTATCAGTTTAATCCCTGTTACGTCCCCTATCAGGGGACGTGTATATGGCATCGATTTTAGGAACCGGGAGATGGAAAAAGATGCTTGGTCGGTCCTCCTACTTCAAATTTGGGGCACTGCGCATGCAATCTAATGTGCCACCAGATAGGAGTGGTGTGTTAAGTAGTACTATTCTTATCAGTTTAATCCCTGTTACGTCCCCTATCAGGGGACGTGTATATGGCATCGATTTTAGGAACCGGGAGATGGAAAAAGATGCTTGGTCGGTCCTCCTACTTCAAATGTGGGGCACTGCGCGTGCAATCGAATGTGCCACCAGATAAGAGTGGTGTGTTTAGTAGTTCTATTATTATCAGTTTAATCCCTGTTACGTCCCCTATCAGGGGACGTGTATATGGCATCGATTTTAGGAACCGGGAGACTGCTATTATTTCACAGTCAAAAAAGTGCCCTGGTAGACAGGCACTGAAACGCACACGTGTGAAGGAAACTGACTGCTATTATTTCACAGTCAAAAAAGTGTTGTTTTTTTTAAATGTACACTACTGTTACAACAGATATGAGTGGTGGCACTGGTGTGACACTGTGCCCTGGCAGGCAGGCACTGAAACGCACACGTGTGAAGGAAACTGACTGCTATTATTTCACAGTCAAAAAAGTGTTGGTTTTTTTTTTTAAATGTACACTACTGTTACACCATATATGAGTTGCACAGGTGTGACACCGTGCCCTGGCAGGCAGGCACTGAAACGCACACGTGTGAAGGAAACTGACTGCTATTATTTCACAATCAAAAAAGTGTTGTTTTTTTTAAATGTACACTACTGTTACAACAGATATGAGTGGTGGCACTGGTGTGACACTGTGCCCTGGCAGGCAGGCACTGAAACGCACACGTGTGAAGGAAACTGACTGCTATTATTTCACAGTCAAAAAGTGTTGTTTTTTTTAAATGTACACTACTGTTACAACAGATATGAGTGGTGGCACTGGTGTGACACTGTGCCCTGGCAGGCAGGCACTGAAACGCACACGTGTGAAGGAAACTGACTGCTATTATTTCACAGTCAAAAAAGTGTTTGTTTGTTTTTTAAATGTACACTACTGTTACAACAGATATGAGTGGTGGCACTGGGCAAGTGGGCACAGTATACGCTGTGAGTCTGACACACACGTTGGCAGGCAGGCAACTGCAATTAGATTACACAGGAAAAAAAAAGAAGACTGATGTTCTAGCCCTAAAAAGGGCTTTTTGGGGTGCTGTCCTTACAGCAGAGATCAGATGAGTCCTTCAGGACTCTAGTGGACACTGAATACACTAGCCTAGCTATCAATTTCCCTATTAAATCAGCAGCAGCTACACTGTCCATCCTCTCACTAAGAATGCAGCTTCCAAATTAATCTAAAATGGATGCTGTCCAGGAGGTGGGAGGGTCTGGGAGGGAGGGTCTGCTGCTGATTGGCTGGAATGTGTCTGCTGACTGTGAGGTACAGGGTCAAAGTTTACTCAATGATGACGAATAGGGGGCGGATCGAACATCGCATATGTTCACCCGCCGCGGAGAACGCGAAGAAGCTATGTTCGCCGGGAACTATTCGCCGGCGAACAATTCGCGACATCACTACAAATAGATCCTCCCACCAGCCCATGTAGAGGTTGGCAAAGTTGGGGTCAAACTTCGTCACCATTGCCGTCCCCCTTTTTTGGAGGAAATACTTACCTTCAAATAGGAAATAGTTTTTCTTTAATACAAAATCTATTGCCTGCTCTAAAAACTCTACCTGGGTCTCATTAATATATCCACATTTACCGCAGAAATATTTCACCGCTGTAATACCTAGTGCATGTGGAATTGAGGTATTTAATGAGCATACATCCATTGTCACCCAGACACAGTCCTCCTGCCATACGAAATCCTCTAATAGTTTTAATACATGAAGTGTATCATGCACATAGGATCTCAAACAAGGAACCAAAAGTTTCAATATATGGTCAATGTACTCAGACAATTTGGTTGTGAGGCCTCCAATCCCAGACACTATTAGTCTACCCGGGGGATTCTCAAGCCCCTTGTGTATTTTGGGTAGGTGGTAAAATATTGGGAGGACTGGATCCTCAACAACCAAATATCTGTATTCCTGATTACTCAGCACCTGATCTACCCTACCTTTAGAGAGTAACACATTATATTCCTCTAGATATTTCTTTGTGGGATTATGGTCTAGTCTACAATAGGTATCCTTGTCACTCAATAGCCTATCTGTCAGGCTTTCACAATAATGGTGTCTGTTGCTTTAAGTGAATCACCAATCACTTACATACTCTTCCTTTAAATACTTCCCGCCTGCTAAACTCAGTGCTTAGTATTTTGTTTCCTGCCTTCAAGCAGCAAGCTTTTCCCTAAGCTCCACATCTTTCTGGAATCGTCACATTTACTTAAGGAATTCCTGTTTAAGTGAATGAACTTTGTATACCTATCTGGATTGTTACTTTACGAATTAATCTCTTACTCTAATCTCATAGACTTTGTTTCAGCTTCAGCAACGCTCTGAGGAGAAAAGCATTTCAACCTTCACATTCACGGCTGTCTGCCGACTACTGCAAATTCTACCTCTGTGGCCACAAGTAAGGTACAACTATTGGATACTTTGTTGCATTGTTTGGCACTGCCATATAAACTTACTGTTTTTCTTAGAACGAAAACTGTTTGCTGCACGGAGATCCGCTACGTCAGAGTGTAACCTGTCAATCATCTGACGTCTACACGGACTCTCCGCCTAGCATGACTCACACCTCCTTTCTCACTTGCCGATTGGGATCGGTATCACTGCAAGCTCTTTCCTGATCCTGTATCTGAAAAAATAAATAAGATACTTACCTAAAAGACACGCTACTCTCCAAAAGACCAAGTAGGTTCCGGATAAGCTGTACGACTTCCAGCTTAGTTAAGAATTATCACATTCCGCCTATTCATAACATGTGATTGATCTTCAAAGGACTTTATATTGTTAACTATCACATGTACAGTTGATAATAATCTCTACAACTGCTTATACAGTTTATGATATATTACAAACTGATAATGCTATTTACCACCTTTGGGCATTTCTAAGCAACAGTACAAAGTCTCTTTCAGACAGATCGCCACTCATTTCAATTCTCATATAGATTTTCTTCCTCCTTCCACACCTGTTGGAGTGTAGAAAATTAAACTATATCAACTCCACACTTCCACCAATAATCAAATTCTCCTCTCATAGTATTTGATAGAGTGGAAGTGTAACATATAAATTATTTGAAGTGCAAATTACCAGTTGCGAACCACACCTTTATATCTAGGCTGTTTCACACTAAGAAACCATACATAGCCTGACATAATACTAAGCCTCTAAAATGGAGCCAGGTGATTTGCCTCAGATAGTTTATAACCTATCACAAAAGGTTGATTTAATGAGTCAAGCAATACGTGACCTTCAAATTGAAAATAGAGCTTTAAAAGATGTAATAAAAGACTCTATAAAAAATAAATCTGATCACACCCCTGAACCCCAGGTGTCTATGCCAGAACCATTTTCTGGAGATAGAAAATTATACAGACATTTCAAGAACTCTTGTCATCTACTTTACTCCTTAAAACCCCTAACTTATCCCACAGAAAGGGTGAAGGTCTTAACTACAATATCCTTCCTGAGATCAGAACCTAGGATTTGGGCTGATCATCTGTGTGAGACTGAGGATCCCCTCTTAGGATCATTAACCAATTTCTTTGCAGCTATGGATGAACTATATCAGGATACTGACATACAACTTACTGCCGAGTATAAAATGAGGAATCTGAAACAAGGGAAAAAACCCGTAGAAGATTATATAACTGAATTTAAGTTATACTCCTCAGATTCCTCATGGAGTGCTATTTCATTAAGAAACCAGTTACGCCTCGGCTTAGCCGAAAATATTAAAGATGAATTATCAAGAGTGGAACTCCCCAACACTTTAGAAGCTTTAATGCGTTTATCCACGCGGATTGATAGACGTCTCCGCGAAAGGAAAGCTGAAAAGGCTAATCCGGATCTTCTATCAAGATTTAAAGCAGAAGCTTCCAACCCTCAAACTGTAACCACCAGTTCAACTACTACACCTATGGAGATAGGTATGATTCGTGGTCCGTTATCACCAGAGGAAAGGATCAGAAGAAAAAACAACCATCTCTGTTTGTACTGTGCCAGTTCCAAGCATATTGTTCAAGAATGTCCTACCCTCCAAAGAAACAAAAAGAGTAAGTTTATTTGTTTAAACACATCACGTATTATTGATGACTCCCAACCTTACTGCAAACTATCTCTTGTCTTACAGTGGGACCTTAAAAGATTGAAGACCAGTGCTATTCTGGATTCTGGTGCCGTGGGAAACTTCATAGACATCAGTATTGTTCAACTGAATAAAATTCCCTTAATTTCAAAACCTAATCCTGTCTCTGTTCAAGTTATTGATGGGTCCACTATTACATATGGTCCCATTACACATCACACTATCCCTTTGCTAGTAGTTGCAGGTAACGGGCACACAGAACACATATCTTTTGATGTGTTACCTTCTCCTCACTTCCCCGTGATCCTGGGGGTAAACTGGTTACAGTTACACAATCCTACCATAAATTGGAGCTCTCTAAAAGTACAATTTAATTCTAGTTACTGCACCTCTACTTGTTTCCCTAATCGTTTCATTCTGCATTCCTCTCCACAGAATTATATTCCCTCACACTACAAGGATTTCGAAGACGTGTTCAGTAAAATTGAGGCTGACAATTTACCACCTCATCGAATATACGATTGTCCTATAGAACTTGTACCTGGGGCATCTATACCGGTTGGACATCTATACCCCATGAGTCAACCCGAACTCAACCATTTAAAAACCTATTTACAGGAGAATCTTAAAAAAGGTTTCATTAGGCCTTCAACATCACCCGCTGGAGCAGGAATGTTCTTTGTTACAAATAAGGATTCCACACTTCGACCGATAATAGATTACAGAGAACTAAACAAACAAACCATAAAAAACAGGTACCCCCTTCCATTGATTCCTGAGATGATCGAAAGATTATCCACTGCTACAATTTTCACTAAATTGGACTTAAGGGGAGCTTATAATCTCATCCGCATCAAAGAAGGACATGAATGGCTCACAGCTTTCAGGACAAGGTACGGGTTATTCGAATACCTGGTTATGCCGTTTGGGTTGACTAATGCGCCCGCCACATTCCAGCACTTTATAAACGATATCTTTAGAGATCTACTGGATGTGTGCGTGGTTATTTACCTCGACGACATTCTCATTTATTCTGACACAGTGGAAGACCACATCAAACATGTGAGGTGGATTTTGTCTCGTTTAAGGATTCACAAATTATACGCTAAACCTGAAAAGTGTTCCTTTCACCAAACCTCAATATCCTTTCTTGGATATACCATAACACCTGAAGGAATACAAATGCAATCAGAAAAGGTTGATGCTGTAAAAAACTGGCCTACCCCAAAAAACAGAAAGGAAGTCCAAAGATTTTTAGGTTTTTCAAACTATTACCGTAAATTCATCCGAAATTTCTCCTCTATAGTAAAACCACTTACTCAACTTACCAGTATTTCCAAAACCTTCTCTTGAGATTCCAAAGCCATTAACGCCTTTAACACCCTTAAAGAATGTTTTACTACTGCCCCCATTCTGCAATACCCGGATATCAACCAGCATTACGTACTTGAAGTCGATTCTTCGGATTTTGCCATAGGGGCGGTTCTTTCCCAACAAAAGGCTCTAAATGAACCTCTCTATCCGATATCCTATTATTCCAAAGCAATGTCCTCAGCAGAACTAAACTATACGATTGGGGACAAAGAATTGCTAGCTATACGTAGAGCACTTGAATTCTGGAGACACATCCTAGAGGGAGCCAAACATCCAGTTACCATTTTTACAGACCATAAAAACCTACAATTTCTGCAAAATAATAAAACCCTGTCTGCAAGACAGGTTCGATGGTCCCTCTACTTTTCAAGATTCGATTTCCATATCGTTTATAGACCAGCTGTAAGGAATGGAAAGGCAGATGCGCTATCTAGATACATCAGGCCTTCTACAGAAAAGACTTCTCCACCTTCTGTAATTCCAGCTGAAAGGTTTATCCAAGAACCAGACAACATTAATGTCCTTTCAACACTGACAACTTCTCCATTAACTTCTAATAGGACTTACCTTCCTGAGAATCAAAGAGAAAAAATATTAGAACGGTACCATGATTCACCTATGGCCGGACATCCAGGAACTAAAAGAACTGTAGACCTGATAAAAAGGAAATACCATTGGCCCAATATGATATCAACTGTTAATGAATACATAAAAACCTGTGTTGTATGTCAAACCTCGAAGAATGAAAAAAAATCTCTTTATGGACTGCTAATGCCTTTACCCGTCCCAGACAGGCCTTGGCAACAACTGGGGATGGACTTCATAGTTGATTTACCCCCATCAAAAAACCAAACTACCATTTTCGTAGTCATTGATACTTTTACGAAAATGGCACATTTCATACCTTACCACAAGGTACCGTCTTCAAGTGAAACTGCTTCCTTATTCATAAATAATGTGGTTAAATATCACTGAGTACCATCAGTGGTCATTTCTGATCGTGGATCACAATTCACTTCTCACTTTTGGAAAAGCCTTAGTGAATCCCTGAAATTTGATCATCGTTTTAGCACAGCATTTCATCCACAGACCAACGGCCAGACGGAGAGACTCAACCAGTGGATAGATGAATATTTAAGATGTTTCTGCTCTTTCCAACAGAACGATTGGCTCAATTATCTACCATTAGCTGAGTTTGCTTATAACAACCTAACTAGTTCAACTACTAAAGTTTCACCTTTCTATGCTAATTATGGGTTTCATCCCAGTTTTGACTCACAAACCTCAAAAGCTTCAAGTTCTCCTCTCGTAGATGAACTCAATAATTCAATGTTAGAAACATTTAAATTCTTAAAAGAAAACATCACAAAAGCTCAAGCCAACCAGAAACGGTTTTTTGATTTGAGGAGAAGGAAACCACCTACTTACTTAGTTGGAGATAAGGTCTGGTTGTCAACTAGGAATCTAAAATTACATGTACCTAGCAAAAAGCTCTCACAACGCTTCATTGGTCCATTTCCTATTACTAAAATCATTAACGATAACGCAGTTACTCTTACTCTTCCCACAACCATGAAGGTCCACCCTACATTTCACGTATCTCTTCTTAAACCATACATACCAACAAGATCGGACATCACTGTTTTACCACCTACAGTTACGGAGTTGGATCCGGGAGTTTATGAGGTACATTCAATACTGGACTCTAGATTTTACAAAAACGAACTTCAATACCTAGTTCGTTGGAAGAACTTCTCTATTGAGGAGGATAGTTGGGAACCAGGCTCTAATCTCAGCGCTCCCAAACTCGTAGCTAGATTCCATCGACAGAATCCTGATCGTCCACGGCCTCAAGCTGAGGATCAGCTTGCTTGAGGGGGGGGTCCTGTCAGGCTTTCACAATAATGGTGTCTGTTGCTTTAAGTGAATCACCAATCACTTACATACTCTTCCTTTAAATACTTCCCGCCTGCTAAACTCAGTGCTTAGTATTTTGTTTCCTGCCTTCAAGCAGCAAGCTTTTCCCTAAGCTCCACATCTTTCTGGAATCGTCACATTTACTTAAGGAATTCCTGTTTAAGTGAATGAACTTTGTATACCTATCTGGATTGTTACTTTACGAATTAATCTCTTACTCTAATCTCATAGACTTTGTTTCAGCTTCAGCAACGCTCTGAGGAGAAAAGCATTTCAACCTTCACATTCACGGCTGTCTGCCGACTACTGCAAATTCTACCTCTGTGGCCACAAGTAAGGTACAACTATTGGATACTTTGTTGCATTGTTTGGCACTGCCATATAAACTTACTGTTTTTCTTAGAACCAAAACTGTTTGCTGCACGGAGATCCGCTACGTCAGAGTGTAACCTGTCAATCATCTGACGTCTACACGGACTCTCCGCCTAGCGTGACTCACACCTCCTTTCTCACTTGCCGATTGGGATCGGTATCGCTGCAAGCTCTTTCTTGATCCTGTATCTGAAAAAATAAATAAGATACTTACCTAAAAGACACGCTACTCTCCAAAAGACCAAGTAGGTTCCGGATAAGCTGTACGACTTCCAGAGGCTTACTACTCAAGTAAGGTATAATATTTATGAACAGTTAGTTAAGAATTATCACATTCCGCCTATTCATAACATGTGATTGATCTTCAAAGGACTTTATATTGTTAACTATCACA
The DNA here is from genome assembly GCF_027579735.1 of Bombina bombina. Classification (NCBI taxonomy): domain Eukaryota; kingdom Metazoa; phylum Chordata; class Amphibia; order Anura; family Bombinatoridae; genus Bombina; species Bombina bombina. The sequence goes on from NC_069503.1 coordinate 1,122,998,975, forward strand.
TGTACAGTTGATAATAATCTCTACAACTGCTTATACAGTTTATGATATATTACAAACTGATAATGCTATTTACCACCTTTGGGCATTTCTAAGCAACAGTACAAAGTCTCTTTCAGACAGATCGCCACTCATTTCAATTCTCATATAGATTTTATTCCTCCTTCCACACCTGTTGGAGTGTAGAAAATTAAACTATATCAACTCCACACTTCCAGCAATAATCAAATTCTCCTCTCATAGTATTTGATAGAGTGGAAGTGTAACATATAAATTACTTGAAGTGCAAATTACCAGTTGCGAACCACACCTTTATATCTAGGCTGTTTCACACTAAGAAACCATACATAGCCTGACACTATCTGCCTCCATTATGTATTCCTTCCTGTCTTGCACCACAATTCCTCCGCCTTTATCGGCGCTACGAATTACTAGATCCCTATTCTCACTGAGGTCTTTTAGTGCAGATTTGTCTGCTCTTGAGAGGTTTTCTTTCCTTTCTTTTGTTTTTTTTCTTAAATTATCTTTGATACAAATTTCTGAAAACTCCTTCTCTAATAGGCTTTCAAAGACTGAAATAAAATTTCCTTCTGAATGATAGGGATAGAAGGATGATTTCTTTTTTAATAAACTGTGTGTTATCGGGATCTCTTTGGCTTCTTCTTCTAGGCCTCTGAGTATATCTATGAGACTCTCATCATCAGTTCCCCCGCTAGCTTCCAAACCTGCATGTGTGTTTGTCACAATGGAATCATCCAAATTACTTGTTATCACTTCAACATTATTACCCATACCTTTCTCCTTTAATTTGAAATGTCTAATGAGGGTAAGCTTTCTGATCAGTTTCTTAACGTCTACAGAGAGTGCAGAATTATTAGGCAAATGAGTATTTTGACCACATCATCCTCTTTATGCATGTTGTCTTACTCCAAGCTGTATAGGCTCGAAAGCCTACTACCAATTAAGCATATTAGGTGATGTGCATCTCTGTAATGAGAAGGGGTGTGGTCTAATGACATCAACACCCTATATCAGGTGTGCATAATTATTAGGCAACTTCCTTTACTTTGGCAAAATGGGTCAAAAGAAGGACTTGACAGGCTCAGAAAAGTAAAAAATAGTGAGATATATTGCAGAGGGATGCAGCACTCTTAAAATTGCAAAGCTTCTGAAGCGTGATCATCGAACAATCAAGCGTTTCATTCAAAATAGTCAACAGGGTCGCAAGAAGCGTGTGGAAAAACCAAGGCGCAAAATAACTGCCCATGAACTGAGAAAAGTCAAGCGTGCAGCTGCCAAGATGCCACTTGCCACCAGTTTGGCCATATTTCAGAGCTGCAACATCACTGGAGTGCCCAAAAGCACAAGGTGTGCAATACTCAGAGACATGGCCAAGGTAAGAAAGGCTGAAAGACGACCACCACTGAACAAGACACACAAGCTGAAACGTCAAGACTGGGCCAAGAAATATCTCAAGACTGATTTTTCTAAGGTTTTATGGACTGATGAAATGAGAGTGAGTCTTGATGGGCCAGATGGATGGGCCCGTGGCTGGATTGGTAAAGGGCAGAGAGTTCCAGTCCGACTCAGACGCCAGCAAGGTGGAGGTGGAGTACTGGTTTGGGCTGGTATCATCAAAGATGAGCTTGTGGGGCCTTTTCGGGTTGAGGATGGAGTCAAGCTCAACTCCCAGTCCTACTGCCAGTTTCTGGAAGACACCTTCTTCAAGCAGTGGTACAGGAAGAAGTCTGCATCCTTCAAGAAACACATGATTTTCATGCAGGACAATGCTCCATCACAGGTGTCCAAGTACTCCACAGCGTGGCTGGCAAGAAAGGGTATAAAAGAAGAAAATCTAATGACATGGCCTCCTTATTCACCTGATCTGAACCCCATTGAGAACCTGTGGTCCATCATCAAATGTGAGATTTACAAGGAGGGAAAACAGTACACCTCTCTGAACAGTGTCTGGGAGGCTGTGGTTGCTGCTGCACGCAATGTTGATGGTTAACAGATCAAAACACTGACAGAATCCATGGATGGCAGGCTTTTGAGTGTCCTTGCAAAGAAAGGTGGCTATAGTGGTCACTGATTTTTTTTTGTTTTGTTTTTGAATGTCAGAAATGTATATTTGTGAATGTTGAGATGTTATATTGGTTTCACTGGTAAAAATAAATAATTGAAATGGGTATATATTTGTTTTTTGTTAAGTTGCCTAATAATTATGCACAGTAATAGTCACCTGCACACACAGATATCCCCCTAAAATAGCTATAACTAAAAACAAACTAAAAACTACTTCCAAAACTATTCAGCTTTGATATTAATGAGTTTTTTGGGTTCATTGAGAACATGGTTGTTGTTCAATAATAAAATTAATCCTCAAAAATACAACTTGCCTAATAATTCTGCACTCCCTGTATATATAGCTCAAAATCATTAGGAGCTATATCTGGAGCAAAGGATAATCCCTTTTTTAATAGTGACTCTTCATCTTTAGTTACGCCTAGATTTAGAGTTTTGCGGCCAAAGGGGTGAGTTAGCTACGCGTGTTTCCCCCCCCCCCCCCGCACCTTTTAAACAACGCTGGTATTTAGAGTTCTCTGAAGGGCTGCGTTAGGCTCCAAAAAGTGAGTGTACAGGCATATTTACCGCCACAGCAACTCTCAATACCAGCATTGCTTACGGTCATGGCCAGCTTAAAAAACGTGCTTGTGCACGATTCCCCCATAGTAAACAATGGGGCAGTTTGAGCTGAAAAAAACCCTAACACCTGCAAAAAAGCAGAGTTCAGCTCCTAACGCAGCCCCATTGTTACCTATGGGGAAACACTTCCTAAGTCTGCACCTAACACCCTAACATGTACCCCGAGTCTAAACACCCCTAGCCTTACACTTTTTAACCCCTAATCTGCCGCCCCCGCTATCGCTGACCCCTGCATATTATTTTTAACCCCTAATCTGCCGCTCCGTACACCGCCGCAACCTACGTTATCCCTATGTACCCCTAATCTGCTGCCCCTTACACCGCCGACCCCTATATTATATTTATTAACCCCTAATCTGCCGCCCCCAACGTCGCCGCCACCTACCTACAATTATTAACCCCTAATCTGCCGACCAGATTTCACCGCTATTCTAATAAAGTTATTAACCCCTAAAGCTAAATCTAATCCTAATCCTAACACCCCCCTAAATTAAATATAATTTTATTCTAACGAAATAAAATAATTCTTATTAAATAAATTAATCCTATTTAAAGCTAAATACTTACCTGTAAAATAAACACTAATATAGCTACAATATAAATAATAATTATATTGTAGCTAGTTTAGGATTAATATTTATTTTACAGGCAACTTTGTATTTATTTTAACTATGTACAATAGCTATTAAATAGTTAATAACTATTTAATAGCTACCTAGTTAAAATAATTACAAAATTACCTGTAAAATAAATCCTAACCTAAGTTACAATTAAACCTAACACTCCACTTTCATTAAATGTATTAACTAAACTATCTACAATTACCTACAATTAAATCAACTAAACTAAATTACAAAAAAAAACCCCACTAAATTACAAAACAAACCCCCACTAAATTACAAAAAATAAAAAAAGATTACAAGAATTTTAAACTAATTACACCTACTCTAAGCCCCCTAAAAAAATAACAAAGCCCCCCCCCCAAAAATGCCCTACCCTATTCTAAAATTAAAATTTTACAGCTCTTTTACCTTACCAGCCCTTAAAAGGGCCTTTTGCGGGGCATGCCCCAAAGAAAACAGCTCTTTTGCATTTAATTAAACATACAATACCCCCCCCCCAACATTACAACCCACCAACCACATACCCCTAATCTAACCCAAACCCCCCTTAAAAACCTAACACTAAGCCCCTGAAGATCTTCCTACCTTGTCTTCACCACGCCGGGTATCACCGATCCGTCCAGAAGAGGGTCCGAAGTTTTCATCCTATCCGGCAAGAAGAGGTCCAGAAGAGGCTCCAAAGTCTTCATCCTATACGGCAAGAAGAGGAGATCTGGACTGGCAAACATCTTCATCCAAGAGGCATCTTCTATCTTCTTTCATCTGGCGCAGAGCGGGACCATCTTGAAGCAGCCGACGCGGATCCATCCTCTTCTAACGACTTCCTAAGTCCAAATGACGGTTCCTTTAAATGACGTCATCCAAGATGGCGTCCCTCGAATTCCAATTGGCTAATAGGATTCTATCCTAACTTAGGTTAGGATTTATTTTACAGGTAATTTTGTAATTATTTTAACTAGGTAACTATTAAATAGTTATTAACTATTTAATAGCTATTGTACCTGGTTAAAATAAATACAAAGTTGCCTGTAAAATAAATATTAATCCTAAAATAGCTACAATATAATTATTATTTATATTGTAGCTATATTAGGGTTTAATTTACAGGTAAGTATTTAGTTTTAAATAGGAATAATTTATTTAATAAGATTTATTTTATTTCATTAGATTTAAATTATATTTAACTTAGGGGGGTGTTAGGGTTAGGGTTAGACATAGCTTTAGGGGTTAATACATTTATTAGAGTAGCGGCGAGGTCCGGTCGGCAGATTAGGGGTTAATACTTGAAGTTAGGTGTCGGTGATGTTAGGGAGGGCAGATTAGGGGTTAATACTATTTATTATAGGGTTTGCGAGGCGGGAGTGAGGCGGATTAGAGGTTAATACATTTATTATAGTAGCGGTGAGGTCCGGACGGCAGATTAGGGGTTAATAATTGTAGGTAGGTAGCGGCGACGTTGGGGGGGCAGATTAGGGGTTAATAAATATAATATAGGGGTCGGCGATGTTAGGGGCAGCAGATTATTGGTACATAGGGATAATGTAGGTTGCAGCGGTGTGCAGTAGGCAGATTAAGGGTTAAAAAATTTAATAGAGTTGCGGTGATGTGGGGGGCCTCGGTTTAGGGGTGTATAGGTAGTTTATGGGTGTTAGTGTACTTTAGAGCACAGTAGTTAAGAGCTTTATGAACCGGTGTTAGCCCAGAAAGCTCTTAACTTCTGACTTTTTTCTGCGGCTGGAGTCTTGTCGTTAGATTTCTAACGCTCACTTCAGCCAAGACTCTAAATACCGGCGTTAGAAAGATCCCATTGAAAAGATAGGATACGCAATTGACGTAAGGGGATCTGCGGTATGGAAAAGTCGCGGCTGGAAAGTGAGCGTTAGACCCTTACCTACAAGACTCTAAATACCAGCAGTAGGACAAAACCAGCGTTAGGACCCCCTAACTCTGGTTTTGACGGCTAACGCAGAACTCTAAATCTAGGAGTTGGTATTTTGGTTGATATATTACAGATTTTCTGACCATATGTTTCTAATAATGTATGTATTTCCCTTTTTTGTTTTTTGGCTCTACATGCCACACCTCCTCTACATCCTCTTCATCTGGTTCTATACTTCTTTTTGGATTCCTGGTCCACTCTTGGCCATTTTCCTTTGTGCGCTGACCTAAAAAACGATTCTCGACTTGTTCCCTTAAAAAACGATTCTCGACTTGTTCCCTCCTATAGGGGAAATAGCCCCCCCAACTCATTTTGTTGTCCTTTATTATTAGAGTTGCTAGTATAGTTATTCTTTCCTTTTTGATTAGTCTTATTATTACCAGTGGTAGTATTACTCCACCTCCGGTAATCTGTTTTTGGTCTTGCACCTAAAACCTCTCCATATTGTGGATCAGGTTTATTCCAAGACTGGACCCTATTCTCTCTGGGATATCCCGTATTGCTGTAGTTTAATCTTTCTCTATACATATTGCTAGTGTGGTAATTATTAGTCATTTTGGGTGTGTTTTTGTTATTCTGGTATTGTATGGTATCCTCGTTTTCCATTCTTTTTATTTACATTAAATTTAGGTTGACCATTTATATGTCTCTTTTGTTTTTGTCCCTTTTCCTTAACTGGACTCTCTGGCTTTCCACTCGTATCATCTCTCCAGGGTGTTTTTAGTATACAGAGGCATTGTAGTGAGACAACAGAGGTATATAGAATCACTGTTAATAGTACCATAATTTATTAGGCTATGTCACTATATAGTTTTAAACTCTACTTCTACATTTTAAATACTAATGTGAAATATGTGTTTCCTCTATATGTCTCTTTACTAAGAGACATATAGAGTTGGGATGTGTATATATATATTCTCCTTTTTTACATATGGCATCTTTTATTAAGTGTATTTTAGCATATTTATTTATTGATACACTTATGAATTTTAAAAGAGTTTGTTTAATGTTGTAAACTAATGCGGACACTAGTATAAATGCATTTTTTAAAGTATTGTTATTATGTTATTTATCGTTATGAAATGACACTGTAGACTATCAAGAAATTGTCATTTTCAAACAAAATGTATTTTAGCATATTTATGAATTTTAAAGGTGAACATTTGATGTTGTAAGTGAATGCTGAGATTAGTATAATGCTCGTTTTTAAAATTATTGCGATTATGTTAATTATTGCTATGAAATAACACTGTGAACTGTTATGAATTTGCTTTTCTGTGCATGTGCTAGTAGACCTAATATCATGTATAGTATATCTCTATATTGTTAAAAGAAAGCATAACATAAATGAACATTACGGCAAATTAGCTATCAATGCATCGAGTGAGTGAGGAACACTCATTGGCCACCCCCCCCCAGTTTTAACCAATCAACAGAGAGGGGCGTAGATAGACAAATGAAAGAAAACGGCGGATTATGGACAGAAAAGGGCATAGCCTCTGAAGAAGCGGGAGGAGCCCGCGAAACGTGTAAGGCCACGCCCATAATCTGACGCTTGGGAGAAGTGAATGTGCATAACGCCTGGATTGAGCTAAAGCCGGCTAAAATAGCTCAATTTAAATATCGTATTCACACAATCTCCTTTTTTGTATGCTTTATATTTATTTACACCCCACAGCACCTCTGACAGTCTAGTTCCCTGTATATGAGTCCTATATACGAATACTGCAGACATAGAGGGACACTCAGAGAGACTACAGCACGGCTGGAGTGGGATTGTATAAACGTTTAAAGGAACAGACACACCTCATATGTTTGAGGGCAGCTTTGTGAGTGTGCAATTGTTGCTTTTGTATTTATAATAAAGTGTGACTTTTTAAACTGCACTTAGATCGTGGATGCGCTCTGTTTTTTTCTCTCTTTCTAGAGAAACCTTTTGACTTTACATTTAACAGAAGCCTGGGAACAAACACCGTTGGGCACAGAAGGAGCAGCAATCCCATGTTTATCTCATTGGATCAAGTAAAAAAGATTCTTTATTTTGAACTTTGAACTCTGTTCTTCAGTATTTGAGTTTGCATTGCAGCTTTTATATCACATACCCTTATATATATCTCTTTATTATAGTGCTGGATTAATGATCCTAATATTGGTGGAAGTGGTATTATTTTTATGACAGCACTTGCATTAAGATATCATGTCATAATAGACAAATAGGGTATTCATATTTGTTTAGGCATTTATTTATTTATGTGTGGCGCTGTTTGATTTTAGGGATTTGGTATTTACGAGTGCGGGACTGATGTTGCGTTACAGGCTAAATGGTTTGCGGTACAGCTATAACAACAAGACTTGTAATGGCTGTGTTGCTGTTTTAATGCTGAAATGACAATTCTTTTCAGCGTTAAAAGACGAATGCACAACTCGTAATCTACCTGATTGTGCTCACACACATGGAGTTATTTAAGAGTCAGCACTAATTGCCTGAAATGCAAGTCTGTTAAAAGATCTGAGATAAGGAGGCAGTCTGCAGAGGCATAGATACAAGGTAATCACAGAGGTAAAAAGTGTATTAATATAACTGTGTTGGTTATGCAAAACTGGGGAATGGGTAATAAAGGGATTATCTATCTTTTTAAACAATAATATTTTTGGTGTTTACTATCCCTTTAACTTAAAGGGAAGTGAAACCCAATTTTTTTTTCATGATCCATACAGAGTATATAATTGTAAGCCTCATGGGACAAGTATCGTCTTGAGCAACAGAGGAGAACAAAAACAGCGGACCCCCCACAGAGTGTTACTCACAAGAGAGGCGGTACAAACATGTACCCAGACAAGCAGGACGGAACCAGAAGTCGCCCGTCAGACAAGCGTAAGCTCAGTACGCTAAGGCAAACGTCACTCGGCAGACAGCGTCAAAGTCGACCCAGCAGAGGAGCCAATGGGGTTGGTGTAAACTCGGCACAGCGGACCTCACAATCTCCTCAGCTCAGCGGAGTAAGTTCTGTGTAAAAAGTTATACTCAGCTGTAGTGGCGTAAGAATAGATCTGTGTCGGACTGAGTCCGGCGGATCAAAGCTTACGTCACTATATTCTACTTTTGCCGGTGTCTAGGACTTGATAACTAAGGCGAATCAGCCTTGCCACAAATACGCTGCGGAATTCCAGCGTATTTGAGGTTGACGGCTTGATAACTAGGGGCCATAGCCTCTGACGAAGCAGGAGGAGCCTGCGAAATGTGTAAGGCCACGCCCATAATCTGACGCTTGGGAGAAGTGAATGTGAATAACGCCTGGATTGAGCTAAAGCCGGCTAAAATAGCTCAATTTTAATATCGTATTCACACAATCTCCTTTTTTGTATGCTTTATATTTATTTACACCCCACAGCACCTCTGACAGTCTAGTTCCCTGTATATGAGTCCTATATACGGATACTGCAGACATAGAGGGACACTCAGAGAGACTACAGCACGGCTGGAGTGGGATTGTATAAACGTTTAAAGGAACAGACACACCTCATATGTTTGAGGGCAGCTTTGTGAGTGTGCAATTGTTGCTTTTGTATTTATAATAAAGTGTGACTTTTTAAACTGCACTTAGATCGTGGATGCGCTCTGTTTTTTTCTCTCTTTCTAGAGAAACCTTTTGACTTTACATTTAACAGAAGCCTGGGAACAGACATCGTTGGGCACAGAAGGAGCAGCAATCCCATGTTTATCTCATTGTATCAAGTAAAAAAGATTCTTTATTTTGAACTTTGTTCTTCAGTATTTGAGTTTGCATTGCAGCTTTTATATCACATACCCTTATATATATCTCTTTATTATAGTGCTGGATTAATGATCCTAATATTGGTGGAAGTGGTATTATTTTTATGACAGCACTTGCAATAAGATATCATGTCATAATAGACAAATAGGGTATGCTTTGTTGAAGAAGCAGCAATGTATTACTGGGAGCTAGTTAACACATTGGGTGAGCCAATAACAGGAGACATATATGTGCAGCCACCAATCAGAAGCTCCTGAGCCTACCTAGGTATCCTTTTCAACAAAGTATACCAAAAGAATCACGTAAATTAGATAACAGCAGTAAATTGGAAAGTTGTTTAAAATCATAAGCTCCATCTAAATCTTGAAAGAAAGAAAAAATGGATTTCATATCCCTTTAAATTTTTATTCCACAAAAATATTGTTTATACATGTTTAAAACGGCTCTTTAAAATGTATGATAGAGATGCTTTTGGTTTAACGTCCCTTTAATGCAGCATCAGTTGGTAAACTTTTTTTTTTCATATATTTTCTAATTTTATTGTCATGGTCTGTAGTTACCTCTCTATGACCTTGAGGATGTTTTTATTTTCCTGTGTTTGATCAACCATATCAAACATCTGGCTTGCGATTCCTTGCTCCAGCATGCATACTATTATTTCTATATTGAACTGAAGTGGATAAATTGGAAGAAATTAGGAAAAATGTAACACCTGCAATTAGTAACTCACTAAGCATTCAGTAAAACAAGTATGGTTTTCAAAATGCAATGAATAAATTTGCATCCCAATAGCCAAACCTTATGCTAACAGCAATGCCCTGAATCTACAGATAGAAATCTGTATTAATCAGAAAATAATTATAACAAAGCACGAATTCCATAAGATCTAAGACTGATTGCATTTGTTAATTTGTCATGGTAAACTCTATCCCAGAAAAAGACATCATACTTTAAGCCTCAATAAACATTTCAAGTTATCATATATGCTGTTTAACCTTTTAAAGCCGTTATGCCGTTCCATTCCGTCATAATTAGACTGGGCTTTAAAGCCGTTATGACGGAATGGAACGTCATAACTAACGGCTGTCCTGAAGCCTTCTGTGCTTCAGGGATTTAATCGCGGTCTGGAGGGCGTTCCTAGGATTGTAGGGACGCCCCCCAGATGCGATCCAATAATTGAAATCTCGCGATCGTATGCACGATCACGTAGTTTCAATTTGTCTACATCGGAACAGTTGTTCCGATGTAGGCACTTTAACCCTGTCACGAAAGGGTTAAATTAATGCAGAACAAATATTATTTTTATCAATCATGTATGAGCCCAGCAACATAAAGGGACACTGAACCCAATTTTTTTCTTTCATGATTCAGATAGAGCATGAAATTTTAAGCAACTTTCTAATTTACTCCTATTATCAATTTTTCTTTATTCTCGTGGTATCTTTATTTGAAATGCAAGAATGTAAGTTTAGATGGGTTGTCCTTGCTGATTGGTGGATAAATTCATCCACCAATAAAAAAGTGCTGTGCAGAGTTCTAAACCAAAAAAAAAAAAAAGCTTAGATGCCTTCTTTTTCAAATAAAGATAGCAAGAGAACAAAAAAAATTGATAATAGGAGTAAATTTGGATTCAGTGTCCCTTTAGTATGGCTATCAAATATTTCTAAATGAAATGCCGTTAAGGATAACAGATATTTCTAGGCCAAGTTTTGTGCTGCTTTTGTAAAAAATAACCATAGCGCTTTTTTGTTAAAAATGGATGGCGCACTGTAGTTAGCGCAAGGAGCGTAAACGCTATTGCGAGATCCCAGTGTTTTTAAAGCTCTAATCCATATTACAAGTGGTGTGCTGTTTAAATTACCACAAATTTGTTATAATTTACGCTCCCCAATTTTTCTCTATGGGTGGCGTTGAGTTGCAATATGCTCTCATTTTAAGCTGAAAGTAAATGTGATTGGTAGAACGCAATCCCATTAAATGCTCAAACTTTTTATAAGTAACCTGAAAGTTCACGTAAAGACTTTGGTCAGAGAAAATAGTTGCACCAAACTACACTATTAACCCCTAAACAGTCATACCCCCACATCGTAAACTACCCCCTACGCTATGCACCCCTTAACCGCCCCACCCCCACATTGCAAAATACCCCTTTACACTATTAACACCCAAACCACCACAACTTCTATTGCAAAGTAGCCACTAATCTCCAAACCTCTTAGCCAGCTAACCCCTACCAGATCTATTCTAACACCCCCTAAGCTACAAAAATAAAATAACATTAAAGAAAACAAAAAAACAAAAAAACCCGAACATTACAGGGAAAAGTAAAACAACATAACATTACAGAAATAAAAAAACTAACATTACAGAAACTAAACCCCTAACATTACAGAAAAAACTAACATAACATAAAAAGCTAAATACAGAAAATAAAAAATCTACCATTACAGAAAAAAAACAAAAAGCCTACAGTTATGCGTATTCTAAAACTGAAGTCCTTATTAATAAAAATAAAAAAAAACCTATACAAACGCTAAAATAAACTATAGCAATAGCCCTTAGAATGGCTTTTTCTATGGCATTGCCCTAAAGCTCTTTTGCTGTCCCCCATAAAAAAAACTTGGATTCCTATTGGCGAGCTTTTAAATCCAAATTCAAATCAGCCAACAGAAAAAGCTTTCTTTCTATTGGCTGATTTGAATTTAAATTTTAAAATCAGCCAATAGCAATGCAAGGGCACCCCTATATAAAGGGGGTACCTCACCTTCACAATTCAGTGTGCGGTGGGTGACCACATCAAGAGGACATCAGACAGAAGATCAGAAGATCAGAAGAAAAGAAGATGGATGAAGATTTAACACCACCGCTGCTGGGATGAAGGTAAAAGACAACCACCAGGATGAAGATAGAAGACCACCAATGCCGGGATAGAAGAGGAGCACTCAGCTGGTGATCACAAAGGAGCCAGATTCAAGTTTGATGAGTACCATCTTTAAGGTTTAGTTGTAGGCTTTTTTTTTTGAAGACTGTGATTTAAACAGATATTAGAAGCGAAAAGAGAAGGAATAGTGAAGAGTATTTGCATAGTATTAGTTTTAAATAGGATTAATTTATTTAATTATAGTAAGTTTATTTTGTTTTATTTAAATTATATTTAACTTAGGGGGGTGTTAGGGTTAGGGTTAGAGTTAGGTTTAGGGGTTAATACATTTATAAATACCAGCATTGTCTTAAGGGTGTGCTGAAAAAAAAAGGAGTGTTAGCAAGTCGCAGGTCTTTACCGACAAAACTCTAAATATAGGCGAAAGCGTATTAATATATCCATGTTGGCTATGCTAAACTGGGGGATGGGTAATAAAGGGATTATCTAACTTTTTAAACAATAAACATTTTTGAGTTCACTGTCCCTTTAAATTAATGGTAATTTCGGGCATTTAAAAAAACGATAGGATTTAACATCACTAAAATAAACTGTAGTTTCACTTTTCACTTAAAAAACGCTGCTAAACTCACTCAGCAAGATTACGAGTTTTGTCGGTAAAGCTGTGCATTGCTCATCTACAAACAACGCTGGTATTACAGGTATTTTCCAACCCGGCGTTAGCCTCTAAAAAGTTAGCGTTGAGCAAAATTTAGCTCCACATCTCACCTCAATACCAGCGTTGCTTACGGTAGCGGTAAGCTGGCTGAACGTGCTCGTGCACGATTTCCCCATAGGAAACAATGGGGCAGCGTTCAGCTCTTAACGCAGCCCCATTGCTCCTATGGGAAATTACATTTTATGTCTGCACCTAACACCCTAACATGAACCCCGAGTCTAAACACCCCTAATCTAAAACTTATTAACCCCTAATCTGCTGACCACGACATCGCTGCCACCTGCATAACCTTAATAACGCCTAATCTGCTGCTCCGGACACCGCCGCCACCTACATTATACCTATGAACCCCTAATCTGTCGCCCCCAACGTCGCCGCAACTATATTAAATTTATTAACCACTAATCTGCCGCCACCAACGTCGCCGCCACTATAATAAAGTTATTAACCCCTAAACCTAAGTCTATCCCTAACCCTAACACCCCCCCTAACTTAAATATAATTTAAATAAATCTAAATAAAATTACTATCATTTACTAAATTATTCCTATTTAAAACTAAATACTTACCTATAAAACAAACCCTAAGCTAGCTACAATATAACTAATAGTTACATTGTAGCTATATCAGGGTTTATTTTTATTTTACAGGCAACTTTGTATTTATTTTAACTAGGTACAATAGTTAAATAGATATTAACTATTTAATAACTACCTAGCTTAAATAAGTACAAATTTACCTGTAAAATAAAATGTAACCTAAGTTACAATTACACCTAACACTACACTATAATTAAATTAATTACCTAATTTAATTAAATTAATTACAATAAAATAAACTAAACTAAAGTATAAACCCCCCCACCACTAAATTACAGAAAATAATTACAAGTTTTTTAAACTAATTACACCTAATCTAATCCCCCTAATAAATAAAAAGACCCCCAAAATAAAAAATGCCCTACCCTATACTTAATTACAAATAGCCCTTAAAAGGACCTTTTGCGGGGCATTTCCCCAAAGTAATCAGCTCTTTAACCTGTAAAAAAAAAATACAATACCCCCAACATTAAAACCCACCACCCACACACCCAACCCTACTCTAAAACCCCCCAATCCCCCCTTAATAAAACCTAACACTAACCCCTTGAAGATCACCCTACCTTGAGAAGTCTTCACCCAACCAGGCCGAAGTCCTCAACAAAGCCGGGCGAAGTGGTCCTCCAGATGGGCAGAAGTCTTCATCCAAGCCGGGAAGAAGAGGTCCTCCAGACGGGCAGAAGTCTTCATCCAGACGGCATCTTCTATCTTCATCCATCCGGAGCGGGTCCATCTTCAAGACATCTGACGCGGAGCATCCTCTTCTTTCACCATCCGACAACTAAATGACGGTACGTTTAAGTGACGCCATCCAAGATGGCATCCCTTCAATTCCGATTGGCTGATAGAATTCTATCAACCAATCGGAATTATGGTAGAAAAAAATCCTTTTGGCTGATCCAATCAGCCAATAGGATTGAGCTCGCATTCTATTGGCTGTTCCAATCAGCCAATAGAATGCGAGTTCAATCCTATTGGCTGATTGGATCAGCCATTAGGATTTTACTTCAATACTATTGGCTGATTGCATCAGCCAATAGGATGTTTTCTACCTAAATTCCGATTTGCTGATAGAATTCTATCAGCCAATCGGAATTGAAGGGATAACGTCACTTAAAGGTACCGTCATTTCATCGTCAGATGAAGAAAGAAGAGGATGCTCCGCGACGGATGTCTTGAAGATGGACCCGCTCTGCTCCGGATGGATGAAGATAAGAGATGCCGTCTGGATGAAGTCTTCTGCCCTTCTGGAGGACCTACTCTTCCCGGCTTGGATGAAGACTTCTGCCCATCTGGAGGACCACTTCGCCAGGCTTCGTTGAGGACTTCGGCCCGGTTGGGTGAAGACTTCTCAAGGTACGGTGATCTTCAAGGGGTTAGTGTTAGGTTTTATTAAGGGGGGATTGGGTGGGTTTTAGAGGAGGGTTGGGTGTGTGGGTGGTGGGTTTTAATGTTGGGGGTATTGTATTTTTTTTTACAGGTAAAAGAGCTGATTACTTTGGGGCAATGCCCCGCAAAAGCCCTTTTAAGGGCTATTTGTAATTTAGTATAGGGTAGGGATTTTTTATTTTCGGGGGCTTTTTTTATTTTATTAGGGGATTAGATTAGGTGTAATTAGTTTAAAAAACTTGTAATTATTTTATTATTTTCTGTAATTTAGTGGGGGGGGTTTGTACTTTAGTTTATTTTATTTATTTTATTTTATTGTAATTAATTTAATTTAATTTAGGTAATAATTTAATTATAGTGTAGTGTTAGGTGTAATTGTAACTTAGGTTAGGTTTTATTTTACAGGTAAATTTGTACTTATTTTAGCTAGGTAGTTATTAAATAGTTAATATCTATTTAATAACTATTGTACCTAGTTAAAATAAATACATACTTGCCTGTAAAATAAAAATAAACCCTAAGCTAGCTACAATATAACTATTAGTTATATTGTAGCTAGCTTAGGGTTTATTTCATAGGTAAGTATTTAGTTTTAAATAGGAATAATTTATTTAATTGTTGTCATTTTATTTAGATTTATTTAAATTATATTTAAGTTAGGGGGTGTTAGGGTTAGACTTAGATTTAGGGGTTAATATATTTATTATAGTGGAGGCGACATTGGGGGCGGCAGATTAGGGGTTAATAAATGTATTAAGGTTGCGGCGACATTGGGGGCGGTAGATTAGGGGTTAATAATTGTAGGTAGGTTGCCGCAACATTGGGGGCGGCAGATTAGGGGTTAATAAATATAATGTAGGTGTCAGCGATGTTTGGGGCAGCAGATTAGGGGTTAATAATATAATGCAGGTGTCGGCCATGTCGGGGTCAGCAGATTAGGGGTGTTTAGACTCGGGGTTCATGTTAGGGTGTTAGGTGTAAACGTAACTTTTATTTCCCCATAGGAATCAATGGGGCTGCGTTAGGAGCTGAACGCTGCTTTTTTGCAGGTGTTAGTTTTTTTTTCAGCTGGCTCTCCCCCATTGATTCCTATGGGGAAATCGTGCACAAGCACGTTTAGCCAGCTCACCGCTACCGTAAACAGCGCTGGTATTACGGTGAGATGTGGAGCAAAATTTTGCTCTCTGCTCACTTTTCTGCGGCTGACGCCGGGTTTAAAAATAACCTGTAATTCCAGCGTTGTCTGTAAGTGAGCGGTGAGCATAAACTGCACATTAGCCCTGCACAGCTTTACCGTCAAAACTCGTAATCTAGCCATATATTTTTACCTTAAAAAGTAATAACAACAATTAATATTCAGTATATAAAAAATCTTGTATAGTATAGAAATATTATTTCTTTCATGTAATTGGCAAGAGTCCATGAGCTAGTGACATATGGGATATACAATCCTACCAGGAGGGGCAAAGTTTCCCAAACCTCAAAATGCCTATAAATACACCCCTCACCACACCCACAATTCAGTTTTACAAACTTTGCCTCCTTTGGAGGTGGTGAAGTAAGTTTGTGCTAAGATTTCTACGTTGATATGCGCTTCTCAGCATTTTTGAAGCCCGATATCTCTCAGAGTACAGCAAATGTCAGAGGGACGTGAAGGGAGTATCACCTATTGAATACAATGATTTCTCTAACGGGGGTCTTTTTCATGGGTTCTCTGTTATCGGTCGCAGAGATTCATCTCCTACCTCCCTTTTCAGATCGATGATATACTCTCAAATTTACCATTACCTCTACTAAGATCTGTTTTAGTACTGGTTTGGCTATCTGCTGTATGTGGATGGGTGTCTTTTGGTAAGTATGTTTTCATTTACTTAAGACACTCTCAGCTATGGTTTAGCACTTTATGCAATTATATAAAGTTCTAAATATATGTATTGTACTTATATTTGCCATGAGTCAGGTTCATGTATTTCCTTCTGCAGACTGTCAGTTTCATAGTTGGGAATATAAACACTTTAGGAAATTTATTTCTTACCTGGGGTTTAGTCTTTTTTCAATTTGACTACTTTTTGCATTTGCGGGTATTAGGCCCGCAGGTGCGTCAAATGTTAGACTTTATTGCGTCATTTTTGGCGCGAACTTTTTTGGCGCAGAAAAATACGTTTTTGACGCAATTTCATCATTTCCGGCGTCATACGTGACGCCGAGACCTTTCACACGGCGGCATCATTAGTGATGCAAGTGTGTCATTTCCGGTCATTTTTGGCACCAAAAAAAGTTTACGTTACGTTGTGCGTCATACTTGGCGCCAATTTTTCTTCATTATTTCAATACCCCATTGTGGTTTGCCTCCTGCTTTCTTTTCTATCAAGAGGCCTATGCTTTTGCATTTTTTCCCATTCCTGAAACTGTCATTTAAGGAAATAGATAATTTTGCTTTATATATTGTTTTTTCTCTTACATTGAGCAAGATGTCCCAATCTGATCGTGCCTCTGAAGTTTCTGCTGGAACATTGCTGCCTGACAACAGCTCTACCAAAGCTAAGTGCATTTGTTGTAAAATTGTAGAAATTATTCCACCGATTGTCATTTGTAATAGTTGTCATGATAAACTTTTACATGCAGATAGTGTTTCTATCAGTAATAGTACATTGCCAGTTGCAGTTCCTTCAACTTCTAATGTGCATGATATACCTGTAAATTTTAAAGAATTTGTTTCTGATTCTATTATGAAGGCTTTGTCTGCATTTCCACCTTCTAATAAACGTAAAAGGTCTTTTAAAACTTCTCATTTAGCTGAAGAAATTTTAAATGACCAACAACATAATAATTCATCCTCTTCTGATGAGGATCTATCTGAAACAGAAGATCCTTCCTCAGATATTGACACTGACAAATCTACTTATTTATTTAAAATAGAGTATATGCGTTCTTTATTAAAAGAAGTGTTAATTACTTTTGATATTGAAGTAACCAGTCCTATTGACGTTCAGTCTAATAAACGTTTAAATGCTGTTTCTAAACCTCCTGTGGTTTCCCCAGGTGTTTTCCCCATTCCTGAGGCTATTTCTGATATGATTTCTAGGGAATGGAATAAGCCAGGTACTTCCTTTATTCCTTCTTCAAGGTTTAAGAGATTGTATCCTTTACCAGCTAAATCTATAGAGTTTTGGGAAAAGGTCCCCAAAGTTGATGGGGCTATTTCTACTCTTGCTAAACGTACCACTATTCCTATGGAAGATAGCACTTCCTTTAGGGATCCTTTAGATAGGAAACTTGAATCTTATCTAAGGAAGGCCTATTTATATTCAGGTCATCTTCTCAGACCTGCTATTTCTTTGGGTGATGTTGCGGCTGCATCAACTTTCTGGTTGGAAAATTTAGAGCAACATGAATTGGATTCTGACATATCTAGCATTGTTCACTTACTGCAACATGCTAATCATTTTATTTGTGGTGCAATTTTTGATATTATCAAAATTGATGTTAGATCCATGTCTTTAGCTGTATTAGCTAGAATAGCTTTGTGGCTTAAATCTTGGAATGCTGATATGACATCTAAATCTAGATTACTATCTCTTTCTTTCCAAGGTAATAATTTATTTGGTTCTCAGTTGGATTCTATTATTTCAACTATCACTGGAGGAAAAGGAGTTTTTTTGCCTCAGGATAAAAAACCTAAGGGTAAATCTAAGGCTTCTCACCGTTTTCGTTCCTTTCGTCAGAATAAGGAACAAAAACTCAATCCTACTCCCAAGGAATCTGCTTCCAGTTGGAAGCCTTCCTCAAATTGGAATAAATCCAAGCCATTTAGGAAACCAAAGTCTGCCCCTAAGTCCACATGAAGGTGCGGTCCTCATTCCAGCTCAGCTGGTAGGGGGCAGATTAAGGTTTTTCAAGGATTGTTGGATAAAATCTGTCCAAAATCATTGGATTCAGAGCATTGTCTCTCAAGGGTATTGAATAGGATTCAAAGTAAGACCTCCTGTGAGAAGATTTTTTCTCTCACGCATCCCTGTAAATCCAGTAAAAGCTCAGGCTTTTCTGAAGTGTGTTTCAGACCTGGAGTCTTCAGGGGTAATCATGCCAGTTCCTCCTCAGGAACAAGGTTTGGGGTTTTATTCAAACCTATTCATTGTACCAAAGAAAGAAAATTTATTCAGACCAGTTCTGGATCTAAAAATTTTGAATCGTAATGTAAGAGTACCAACTTTCAAGATGGTGACTATAAGGACTATTCTGCCTTTTGTTCAGCAAGGACATTATATGTCCACAATAGACTTGCAGGATGCATACCTTCATATTCCGATTCTCTTTTCTAGACAAGCACTACCAATTTTTTGCTCTTCCATTTGGCCTAGCAACAGCTCCAAGAATATTTTCAAAGGTTCTGGGTGCCCTACTATCTGTAATCAGAGAACATGGTATTGCTGTGTTTCCTTATTTGGACGATATCTTGGTACTAGCTCAGTCTTTACATACTGCAGAATCTCACACGAATCAATTAGTGTTGTTTCTTCGGAAACATGGTTGGAGGATCAATTTACCAAAAAGTTTCTTGATTCCTCAGACAAGGGTCACCTTTTTAGGCTTCAAGGTAGATTCAGTGTCCATGACTCTGTCTCTAACAGACAAGAAACGTTTAAAATTGGTTGCAGCTTGCCGGCACCTTCAGTCTCAGTCATTCCCTTCAGTGGCTATGTGCATGGAAGTTTTAGGTCTCATGACTGCAGCATCGGACCCGATCCCCTTTGCTCGTTTACAGCTTTGTATGCTGAATCAATGGTGCAGGGATTATACAAAGATATCACAATTAATATCCTTGAATCCCAATGTACGACACTCTCTGACATGGTGGATAGATCACCATCATTTTGTTCAAGGGGCTTCTTTTGTTCGCCCAACCTGGACTGTGATCACAACAGATGCGAGTCTTTCAGGTTGGGGAGCTGTTTGGGGATCTCTGACAGCACAAGGGTTTGGAAATCTCAAGAGGCGAGATTACCAATAAATATTTTAGAACTCCATGCAATTCTCAGGTCTCTTCAGTTCTGGCCTCTACTAAAGAGAGAACCGTTCATTTGTTTTCAGACAGACAATATCACAACTGTGGCTTATGTCAATCATCAGGGTGGGACTCACAGTCCCCAAGCTATGAAAGAAGTATCTCGGATACTTGCCTGGGCGGAATCCAGCTCCTGTCTAATCTCTGCGGTGCATATCCCAGGCGTAGACAATTGGGAGGCGGATTATCTCAGCCGCCAGACTTTACATCCAGGGGAGTGGTCTCTCCATCCAGATGTGTTTTCTCAGATTGTTCAGATGTGGGGGCTTCCAGAGATAGATCTCATGGCCTCTCATCTAAACAAGAAACTTCCCAGATACCTGTCCAGGTCCAGGGATGTTCAGGCGGAAGCAGTGGATGCGCTGACACTTCCTTGGTGTTATCAACCTGCTTACATCTTTCCGCCTCTAGTTCTCCTTCCAAGAGTGATCTCCAAAATCATCATGGAACAGTCTTTTGTGTTGCTGGTGGCTCCAGCATGGCCACAAAGGTTTTGGTATGAGGATCTGGTTCAGATGTCCAGTTGCCCGCCTTGGCCACTTCTGTTACGGCCGGACCTACTATCTCAAGGTCCGTTTTTCCATCAGGATCTCAAATCATTAAATTTGAAGGTATGGAAATTGAACGCTTAGTTCTAAGTCATAGAGGTTTCTCTGACTCAGTGATTAATACTACGTTACAAGCTCGTAAATCTGTTTCTAGAAAGATTTATTATAGAGTTTGGAAGACTTACATTTCATGGTGTTCTTCTCATAAATTCTCCTGGCATTCTTTTAGAATTCCTAGAATGTTACAGTTTCTTCAGGATGGTTTGGATAAGGGTTTGTCTGCAAGTTCCTTGAAAGGACAAATCTCCGCTCTTTCTGTTTTATTTCACAGAAAGATTGCTATTCTTCCTGATATTCACTGTTTTGTACAGGCTTTAGTTCGTATTAAGCCTGTCATTAAATCCATTTCTCCTCCTTGGAGTCTTAATTTGGTTCTGAAGGCTTTACAGGCTCCTCCATTTGAGCCTATGCATTCTTTGGATATTAAACTACTTTCCTGGAAAGTGTTGTTCCTTTTGGCTATTTCTTCTGCTAGAAGAGTTTCTGAGCTATCTGTTTTGCGGACTTCTTTTCAATTTTTACCTAAGGTTGTGAATTCTAACAACATTAATAGAGAAATTGTTGTTCCTTCCTTGTGTCCTAATCCTAAGAATTCTTTGGAGAGATCTGTACATTCTTTGGATGTGGTAAGAGCTTTGAAATATTATGTGGAAGCTACTAAACATTTCAGGAAGACTTCCAGTTTATTTGTTTTACTTTCTGGTCCTAGGAAAGGTCAGAAAGCTTCTGCTATTTCCTTGGCTTCTTGGTTGAAACTTTTGATTCATCAAGCTTATTTGGAGTCGGATCAAACCCCGCCTCAGAGAATTACAGCTCATTCTACTAGATCAGTCTCCACTTCGTGGGCTTTTAAGAATGAAGCTTCAGTTGATCAGATTTGCAAAGCAGCAACTTGGTCCTCTTTGCATACATTTACTAAATTCTACCATTTGGTGTATTTGCTTCTTCGGAAGCAGTTTTTGGTAGAAAAATTCTTCAGGCAGCTGTTTCAGTTTGATTCTTCTGCTTTTTGATTTAAGTTTTTTTTCTTTCAAAAGTGAAAATAACTTATTTTTTGGGTTGTGGATTATTTTTTCAGCGGAATATGGCTGTTTTCATTTTATTTAGATAGAAAAGGTTATAGGGGCGTTGTTTCCAGCTTAAGGGATCATACGTTGCTAAGTGACCTTTTATATTCCTAATATAGTGATAGGATGTGTATAATATAATATGATATAGTATTAAAATGGTGAAATATAAAGTGACAATATTTTGTTAATTCAGATTTTAAAAGGATATTTAAGAAAATGATGTGAGTAGATTACTCCTAAAGTCTCTCTCCACAATGTGTACTTAGTGTCTAGTGATTTTAAACTTAAAAACCGTTCATATTCCTATTATACCAGAGTGCATTTTACCCCTCTATTATGGGTGTGAATGAAAAGAAAGACAATATCAAAAATGAAAATACATCATCCAAAATAGATGCCGATTTATTAAAAATTAAAAATTGAAAAAATAAAAATAATAGAATAAAATAATTATTTAAAATAGAAAACCTTTATATAAGACTGTTTACAAGCTACTCTAAAATGAGAGTTTAAACTATGGGACGTCTCCCAAATTTATTTAAAACAATAATTATTGAACCTTGAGACAATTGCTGAGTTTAAACATTTGATACTAAATAACAAAGGAGCTAGCTCAAAATCCTGTTAAATAGTTACTCTGTCTGAGCTGACCTTTGATCTATGCTCAATACAATTTTAACACTCATCAACCTTTCAATTTTGGTATATGATATTAGAAAAAGCTCATACCTTATCTCTACTTTACAGGTTTAAACAAGTATTTTGCAAATCGTATCCTTATAATATAAGCGGTTCTGCTTAGTTACAGTCCGTATCTCCGTGTGAGACTGCTCTTAGTGCCTTGCACGCAGTCAGAGTCTTTACTTTATCAGTATATGGTCATGTAAAGAAATGGAACTTTTAGTACACACTTTTTTGGGGCTTATTTGCTTTTCTTGTAACGGTACTCACAGATCCTTTTGAAATGGGCCGCTGTGTTTGTCAGATCAGCTTGTAGATTCTGACTGCAGTCCTTCTCACTTTGCCGCCTCTGTTCGGCGTCTGACGTCACACTCCCCTAAAGGAGGATAATTTCCCCGAGACTCCGTATCTCCGTTAGTGGCTCAGCTGGAAGATGTTAGAAATGGAACTGCACTTAGTGCTTTGCACGCAGTTCTTTAAGGTGGATTTTAAAATTGGTAGTTCAGAAATGGCAATGCCAATAGAAAAGTGCACAACCCGGGTTATGTATATAAATCTTCACAATGTTAGTGTTCCTCAGTCTGTGTATAAGTCACTCAGCTCGATGCGTTTCGCTCTGTTCAGAGCTTTATCAAGATGCTGGTGACTAATATTTGCCTCTATTTAAATGTCTTACTTGTTTTCTATTGGTCCTTCCTTAATTGCCCATAAAGGTGGAAATTTTCTATTTCTTAGTAATCCCCATAGTATGTCTAAATTTCCTTTTTTTCTTTTTTGTTAAGGTGGATCTTTTTTATTCATCTTCATTCATAGTAATAGTCACTTTATTATTTCCCCAATAGTGTGTCTAAATATCCAATATTTTGTTTACATGTTGATTTTCTTATGTTTCCATGTGTTCTTCCAGACTTCGATTTTAACATAGTGATTGCTTATACCATTACACAGTGTATTCACCTTAAAAATGAGCTAATAGCTACATGCTACATCATTATTTAACCAAAAAACTAGGTTTTATAAATTTCTATATCAGGTACTTATCTTACTTTTCTACCTATACTTTTATACCATTAAGTTAACCACTAAACAAAGAGAGAGAGCTAGTGGATACATATTGCATGTTAATTAAACATAAACCTAGGTTTCATGAATTTCTATAGGGAGTTTTAGTTCTTATTTAACGATGTTAACTAATTACAGGAGTCATAGGTTCACATTAGTTTCTTTCTATAACTGGAATTCCTCTGAAAATGTGATTTTTTATATGGAAAAGTCATTAATCCCATATTGAAAATTAATATTCTCTATAGAGGCTAGATATTATTTGAACTGATTACAAAGTTTATTATTAAACTGTTACATAAAAAGAGTTATAGAAGAAATGGTAGATAGGATTTTATATATTAAAAATATTAGTGATCTTATTCTATAGGTATTATTCATTCAAAGAGAAAAGGGGAGAGATCTAATTAAGAATTAAGTATTATATTGTTATACTGTTACATAAAGAGAATTGTTAAAAAATGGGAAATAAAATTTGTCATATTGGAAATTATAGTGATCTTATTATATAGGTATTGTTCATTCAAAGAGGAAGGGGGAGAGATCTAATTCTGAATTAAGTCCATATGGAAATAGAGTGTTATATTCATATATCAGCTCTGCTTCTTTTATTTGTAGTTTTTTCTCTATGTTTCCTCCCCGCCAATGTTTATGTACCTTTTTGATTCCCCAGTATGTCAAATCCTTTGTATTGCTTTTATGCACTGTTTTAAAGTGTTTGTAAAGATGAGTATTGTCTATACCGTTTTTTATGTTATTCAGATGTTCTCTAATGCGATCTTTGACCATTCTTTTGGTCTCTCCAATGTAAAATAAATTACAGGAGCATCTTAATATGTAGATAACATTTTTTGTGGAACATCTTATGGTATCTTTTATTGAAAATAGTTTGTCTGAACCATTGATTTTAAGGTTTGTTATTTTCTTGCTGAAACTACACGCTTTGCAGGAGTAGCAAGGGAAAAAGCCCTTGATACTCCTTCCCATTAGATCTTTTTGTGTTTTTTGACTGTTTTTATTTTTATTTTGTTTTAGGTCACTTGGGGCCAAAATTGTTTTTAAATTGTTGGCTTTTTTGAAAATGAATTTCGGATTTTCTGAGATCTTTTCCCCCAAAATGTCATCCTCTTTTACTATATACCAATACTTCTTTATAATTTTTTTAATAATGCTGTAGTCTGCATTATAGTCTGTAATGAAAGGTATTGTGATTTTTTCTGTATTTTTAATTTTTCTCTCCTTATATGTAAGTAGACTGTTTCTATTTACATTTTTCGCTTTGTCTAATGCTTTTTTTGTAATCTCTGTTTTATAACCTCTAGCTAGGAACCTTTTTTCTAGCTTTTCTGCTTGTTCCTCAAAATCAAAAGGTCTTGAGCAGTTTTTCTTGATACGTAAGAATTGCCCTAATGGAACATTTTCTTTCCATAGTTCCAGATGGCAGCTTTTAGAATGTATATAATTGTTGGCGTCTGTTTTTTTGAAATGGGTTTTTGTTTCTAATTGATTTTCTATGACCATTATTTCAAGATCTAGGGAAGTTATTGTGTCCTTACTCCAATTCGATGTGAAATTTATACCCCATGTATTATTATTCATGTTATTAAGCATTTTTATGAGTTCTTCTTCTGCACCCTCCCATACAATAAGCAGGTCATCAATGAATCTTTTGTAGAGCACAAGGTTTGCGCCATAGTTATGGGTGTCAAAAAACTCCTTTTCCCAAGACCCCATAAAAAGATTAGCATAACTTGGCGCAAACCTTGTGCCCATTGCCGTGCCTTCTATTTGTAAATAGAACTGTTTTTCAAAACAGAAGTAATTGTTATCCAATATGTATTTCATACTTTTCAAAATGAAGCTCCTCTGTTGGTCTGTCATAAGTGGGTCTGTTTTGAGAAAAGATTCTGTTGCTGATAACCCCTTATTGTGGTTAATCGATGTATATAATGATGTAACATCTGCTGTAGCTAGGATCATATTTTTGTTCCATTTTATGGATTCTAGCTTGTTTAAAACCTGGGTAGAATCTCTCAAATAAGAGTTCATTTTTTTTACATGTACTTGTAGAAAATTGTCTACATATTTGGAAAGGTTGGCAGATGGGGAATCAATCCCCGAGATAATGGGTCTGCCCGGGGGATTGGTAGAATTCTTATGTATCTTTGGCAGAAAGTAAAAAATCGGAATTTTCGGAAACCTAGGTGTTAAAAATTCAAATTCCTTTTTGTTAAGTATTCCCGATTTTTCACCTTCTGCCAATAGCATATTCAAACTTTTCTTAAATTTTTCTGTTGGATCCAGTTCTAATTTTTTATATGTTTTGATATCCCCTAGTAATCTATGGGCCTCTTTTAGATAATTCTGGGTGTCCATAAGGACTATCCCTCCCCCCTTGTCTGCCGCTTTGATTGTTATAGATTCATTATTTTGAAGATTTTCCATTACTGTCTTTTCTTTTAGACTCATATTATGATTTTTAATTTTTGGTAAATTATATTTTCTGACTTCTTTACATACTAATTCTTCAAATGTCTTTAGGAAATTTCCTTTAGCTTGTATAGGGTTAAATTTTGATTTTATTTTTAAATCTGTATGTTTAATACTGTCTTTTATTAGAGGTTTTGAATTTATCTGTCGCTCTACAGGATTTTTTAGAAAGAATCTCTTGATTGTTAAATTTCTTACGAATTTTTTTATATGGATGTGTGTATTGAACTTGTTTAGCCTTACAGTTGGAGCAAATGATAATCCTAAACTTAAAACCTTTTTTTCGTCTTCACTTAACCTAGTACTGCTTAAATTAAAAATTCCATCATATGTGTCTTTTACCTCCATCTTTTTGGATCGTTTAGACAATCCTCTTCCTCTCTTTCCTCTTGGTTTCTTCTCTTTTTTGGATTTATATCTTTTTCTTGTCTGGTCAAATCTCGGGAGGTGCCCTCCATCGGAGGGCTTTTCCCTAAAAAAGCCACCTCATCTTTAGTTAGTTTTTCTTTAATTGAGATGTGTTCTCTAGGTGTTTCGGGTCGATTGTGTATCGGTTCTCTTAGTTGTTCAAATCTATTATATGTTGGTGTAACCCAAATATCTTCCTGTCTATGGCTATCCCATCTTTGAGTTCTTCTGGGATATTCCCAGTTGTTTTAAAATTCCAGCGCTCTACTCATTCACACCCATTAAATGTTTTCATTTTATTCCCTCCCTCTCTAGTGACTCTTGAGTGGAAGACTCCACATCTTGGGTATTGATATCCCATATGTCACTAGCTCATGGACTCTTGCCAATTACATGAAAGAAAACATAATTTATATAAGAACTTACCTGATAAATTCATTTCTTTCATATTGGCAAGAGTCCATGAGGCCCACCCTTTTTATGGTGGTTATGATTTTTTGTATAAAGCACAATTATTTCCAAATTTCCTTTGTTGATGCTTTCTACTCCTTTCTTTATCACCCCACTGCTTGGCTATTCATTAAACTGAATTGTGGGTGTGGTGAGGGGTGTATTTATAGGCATTTTGAGGTTTGGGAAACTTTGCCCCTCCTGGTAGGATTGTATATCCCATATGTCACTAGCTCATGGACTCTTGCCAATATGAAAGAAATTAATTTATCAGGTAAGTTCTTACATAAATTATGTTTCTTATTATTATTATCAAATATTTGTAAAGCGCCAACAGATTCCACAGCCCTATAAACGTGTCTAATAAACAAAGTAACAATTATAGGAGACAAGGGTTAGAGGGTTCTGCCAGGAGTTGCACGGTTTCATATATAAATGTATTAATTTACAATTTATATATTATATAATATTAATTATATAACTTTAGATTTTTAAACACTTTCACAATAAATTAGGGCTAGATTGCAAGTGGAGTGCTATTGTTTGTGATAGGAGCGTAACCGTGATTGCGGTATTCTTTACATACAAATCCATTTTACAAATGGAGCGCTATCAAAATTACCGCAAATTTTAATTTGTGCAAATTTGTGGTAATTTACTCTCCCAATATTTTCTATGGGGAGTGTAAAGAACGAAATTCTATTACGACTGGAAAGTAAATGCGATTGTGCACGCGCAATCAAATTTACCGCTCAAAATTTTTATGTGACTTTAAAGATCGCATAAAGAGTATGTCCAGATGAAACAGGTATGCTAAACTACACTAATCACCCCTAACCACCATTCCCCCACATTGCAAACTACCTAAATAAACTATTAACCCCTAAACCAGCATCCCCCCACATCGCAAAGTAATAAACATCTAAACCCCCTAACCTAACACCCCCTAACTCAACCCAAATTAAAATAACACAAAATTTACAAAGAAAAAAATCCTAACTACCTTAAAAAAAAGGGGATTTTTTATTTTTGGTGGGGTTTTTTTGGGAGGGTATTAGAATAGTAGTAATTATTATTATTTTGGTAATTACTTTTTATTTTCTGTAATGTTAGACTTTTTTTATTTTCTGTAATGTTATATATATTTTTTTTGCAATGGTTTTTTGTGGGTTTTTTTTTAGTAATGGTATTTTTTTTTTTTAAAGGTAAGGTTAGGTTTTTATTTAATTTTACAGGTAAGTTTATTTTTTAAGGTAGTTAGGATTTTATTTGTACATTTTGGGGTATTTTAATTTGGGTTAAGTTAGGAGGTGTTAGGTGGGAGGGAATGAGGGATGACATTTTAGGGGTTAATAGTATAGTTTAGCAATGTGGGGGGATGGTGGCTTAGGGGTTAATAGTATAGTTTAGGTAGGTTGCGATGAGGGGGTGTGGCGGTCAATAAGCTAGTAGTGATTTTGCGGTGGGCTATGTGGCGGTTTGGGTGTTATTAGATACAGGCTTGTGGGGATTCGGGTTAGCGCGCAACTAGGTTGTTAGTTTTTTTTGTTTGTTTGTTTTTTGCTCCAAACCTTTTTAGCGAGTTAGGTTAGCACTAGGGCAATAATTTTTAACTTTCAACTTCTAATAACAGCCCAACCCTACTCACGCAAAAGGTTTACCACTAGCACAATTAGCATTTTAGCGCTCCACCGTAATCTAGCCCTTAATGTTTTATTACAATACATAAAAAGGAAGGAAGAATAAAGGATTATAAGCGAAGCAAAGTATAGTAAATAAGGTGTGATTTCCATAATTCATATAATTATATTACGAAACCCAAAAGATAATATTAACTAATTGAATACCAGAAAGGACAGTAATATAGCAGAAGAATAAATGTATTAACAAGCTTTAGTAGTAAATTATAGTAATCTTATGTAAAGTTAAGGTAATAATTACAAAATAAAACCTGAAAAACAGACTTGGACAAAGGGAAGAAGGAAACAACATGTTAATAAAACTCAACATTTGAACACTTCAGTATAATAAGAAAAAAAGAATTTTAAATACATTATTGTAAGAGAGAAATAAAAACAGAACTGGGGTAGAAAAATAAATAATTAAATTAATTAATTAATTAATTAATTATTTTAAAAAAAAAAGAATACTGCAATAAAATAATTTTTTTGTTGGACAGTTATTGGGAAGTTTGTGAGAAGCTAAAAGTAATTCATGCAATATTATTATGAAAGATATGCAAAAAAAAAATGAAACTTAAAATGAAATTGTGTAGGACTTTTTGTTGCAGCTATATATCTGTGTATTGTGTTTTTAAAATCACTGGGTGATTAAAAGGTCTGCATCTTTACATTTTTGGTCATTATATGAACTAATCAGGAGTAAGCAATTTGCATAAAAATGTCTATTATTAAAGGGACAGTCTAGTCAAAATTAAACTTTCATGATTCCGTTAGGGCATGTAATTTTTAACAACTTTCCAATTTATATTTATCATCAAATTTGCTTTGTACTCTTGGGGCCTGATCCGATATGCAGCGTCGCCCACAAAAGCCGGCAACGCCAAATTTTGCACTGGTTTAGTATCACATATACAGAGTAACATAGAAGTTACGCTCGTATATTTCACCCTTCGGCTGTAGTTTTTTGGCCCATAGAGTGATATACCAAACCCACGCAGTTTGATATCCAATATACAGTGTAAGGACTTACGTGGCGAAAATGGAGAAATCTTACTCCATTTTCACCTCGCCACAAATTGCAGGCGTAATAAGCCTTACGCTGAGTATTGGAGCCCCGTAACTCCCTAAACTGTCTGCAAAATAGAACCTAACACCTAACGCATGTGCAATGTCTATCTACCTGTCAACCGCAATCCCCTGCCGCAATCCCTAATAAAGTGTTTACCCCTAAACCGCCGCTCCTGGACCCCGCCACCACCTACATTATATGTATTACCCCCTAATCTAATCCACCTACACCGCAGCCACCTATATTAAATTTATTAACCCCTAATCTGATCCCCCTACACCGCCTCCAGCTATATTAAATTTATTACCCCCTAATGTGAGCCCCCTACACCGCAGCCACCTACATTAACTCTATTACCCCCTAATCTGATCCTCCTACACCGCCGCCAGCTATATTAAATTTATTACCCCCTAATGTGAGCCCCCTACCCCGCCGCCACCTACATTAACTCTATTACCCCCTAATCTGATCCCCCTAAACCGCCGCCAGCTATATTAAGTTTATTAACCTCTAATATGATTCCCCTACACCGCCGCCAGCCATATTAAATGTATTACCCCCTAATATGAGATCCCTACACCGCAGCCACCTACATTAACTCTATTAACCCCTAATCTGATCCGCCTACACCGCCGCCAGCTATATTAAATTTATTAACCTCTAATATGATTCCCCTACACCGCCGCCAGCCATATTAAATTTATTAACCCCTAATCTGATCCGCCTACACCGCCGCCAGCTATATTAAATTTATTAACCCCTAATCTGATCCCCCTACACCGCCTCCAGCTATATTAAATTTATTACCCCCTAATGTGAGCCCCCTACACCGCAGCCACCTACATTAACTCTATTACCCCCTATTCTGATCCTCCTACACCGCCGCCAGCTATATTAAACTTATTACCCCCTAATGTGAGCCCCCTACCCCGCCGCCACCTACATTAACTCTATTAACCCACTAATCTGATACCCCTACACCGCCACCAGCTATATTAAATTTATTAACCCCTAATATGATTCCCCTACACCGCCACCAGCTATATTAAATTTATTACCCCCTAATGTGAGCCCCCTACCCGCCGCCACCTACATTAACTCTATTACCCCCTAATCTGATCCCCCTACACTGCCGATAGCTATATTAAATTTATTAACCCCTAATATGATTCCCCTACACCTCCGCCAGCTATATTAAATTTATTAATCCCTAATCTGAGCCCCCTACACCGCCACTACCTATTTGAAATATATTAACACCTAATCTAATCCCCCTACACCGCCGCCACCTATATTAAATATATTAACCACTAAACCTAAGTCTAACCCTAACACCTCCTAACTTAATTATTATTGAAATAAATCTAAATAATATTAATATTATTAACTAAATTAGTCCTATTTAAAACTAAATACTTTCCTATAAAATAAACCCTAAGATAGCTACAATATAATTAATAATTACATTGTAGCTATTTTAGGGTTTATATTTATTTTACAGGTAACTTTGTATTTATTTTAACTAGGTACAATAGCTATTAAATAGTTAATAACTATTTAATAGCTACCTAGTTAAAATAATTACAAAATAACCTGTAAAATAAATCCTAACCTAAGTTACAAATACACCTAACACTAAACTATCAATCAATTAATTAAATAAATTAACTACAATTATCTAATATAAAATACAATTAAATAAACTTAACTAAATTACAAAAAAACAAAAAAAAGATTACAAGAATTTTAATCTAATTACACCTAATCAAAACCCCCTAATAAAATAAAAAAGCCCCCCAAAATAATAAAATTTCCCTACCCTAAACTAAATTACAAAGTAACCAGCTCTTTTACCAGCCCTTAAAAGGGCTTTTTGCGGGGCATTGCCCCAAAGTAATCAGCTGTTTTACCTGTAAAAAAAAGCAATACAATAACCCCCCAACATTACAACCCACCACCCACACACCCCTACTCTAAAACCCACCCAATCCCCTATTAAATAAACCTAACACTACCCCATTGAAGATCACCCTACCTTGAGCCGTGTTCACCCAGCCGGGCACCACTGGTCATCCAATGCGGCAAAAGAGGACATCCGGACCGGCAGAAGTCTTCATCTGATCAGGGCAGAAGAAGTCCTCCATCTGGCTGAAGTCTTCATCCAAGCGGGGCAGAAGAGGTCCTCCATCCGGCTGAAGTCTTCATCAAAGCGGGGCAGAAGAGGTCCTCCATCCGGCTGAAGTCTTCATCCATCCACGGCTCCATCTTCAAGATCTCCGACGTGGAACATCCTCCTCAGCCAACGGACTAACGATGAATGAAGGTTCCTTTAAATGATGTCATCCAAGATGGCGTTCCTTGAATTCCGATTGGCTGATAGGATTCTATCAGCCAATCGGAATTAAGGTAGGAAAAATCCAATTGGTTGATTGAATCAGCAATCGGATTGAAGTTCAATCCGATTGGCTGATTGGATCAGCCAATAAAATTGACGTTGCATTCTACTGGCTGAGCCAATCAGCCATTCGGATTGAACTTCAATCTGATTGGCTGATTCAATCAACCAATCGCATTTTTCCTACTGTATTTCCGATTGGCTGATAGAATCCTATCAGCCAATTGGAATTCGAGGGACGCCATCTTGGATGACGTCATTTAAAGGATTCTTCATTCGTCGTTAGTCCGTTTGCCGAGGAGGATGTTCCGCGTCAGAGGTCTTGAAGATGGAGCCGCGGATGGATGAAAACTTCTGCCGGATAGAGGACCTCTTCAGCCCTGCTTGGATGAAGACTTCGGCCGGATGGAGGACTTCTTCTGCACCGATCGGATGAAGACTTCTGCCGCATCGGATGACCAGTGGTGCCCGGCTGGGTGAGCACGGCTCAAGGTAGGGTGATCTTCAATGGGGTAGTGTTAGGTTTATTTAAGGGGGGATCGGGTGGGTTTTAGAGTAGGGGTGTGTGGGTGGTGGGTTGTAATGTTGTGGGGGGGTATTGTATTGCTTTTTTTTTACAGGTAAAAGAGCTGACTACTTTGGGGCAATGCCCGCAAAAAGCCTTTTTAAGGGCTGGTAAAAGAGCTGGTTACTTTGTAATTTAATTTAGGGTAGGGAAATTTTATTATTTTGGGGGTCTTTTTTATTTTATTAGGGGGCTTAGATTAGGTGTAATTAGATTAAAATTCTTGTAATCTTTTTTTATTTTTTGTAATTTAGTTTAGTTTATTTAATTGAATTTTATATTAGATAGTTGTAGTTCATTTATTTAATTAATTGATTGATAGTGTAGTGTTAGGTGTATTTGTAATTTAGGTTAGGATTTTTTTTACAGGTAATTTTGTAATTATTTTAACTAGGTAGCTATTAAATAGTTATTAACTATTTAATAGCTATTGTACCTAGTTAAAATAAATACAAAGTTACCTGTAAAATAAATATAAACCCTAAAATAGCTACAATGTAATTATTATTTATATTTTAGCTATCTTAAGGTTTATTTTATAGGTAGGTATTTAGTTTTAAATAGGAATAATTTAGTTAATAATATTAATATTATTTAGATTTATTTCAATAATAATTAAGTTAGGCTGTGTTAGGGTTAGACTTAGGTTTAGTGGTTAATATATTTAAAATAGGTGGCAGCGGTTTAGGGGGCTCAGATTAAGGGTTAATATAGTTAAAATAGGTGGTGGCGGGGTAGGGGGCTCAGATTAGGGGTTAATATAGTTAATGTAGGTGGCGGCGGGCTAGGGGGATCATATTAGGGGTTACTATATTTAATATAAGTGGCAGCGGTGTAGGGACATCATATTAGGGATTGCTATATTTAATGTAGCTGGCGGCGGTGTAGGGGGTTCAGATTATGGGGTAATACATTTAATATAGCTGGTGGCGGTGTAGTGGGATCATATTAGGGGTTACTATATTTAATATAGGTGGCGGCGGTGTAGGGAGATCATATTAGGGATTACTATATTTAATGTAGCTGGCGGCGGTGTAGGGGGATCAGATTAGGGGGTAATATATTTAATATAGCTGGCGGCAGTGTAGGGGGATCAGATTAGGGGGTAATACATTTAATATAGCTGGCGGCGGTGTAGGGGGATCAGATTAGGGGGTAATACATTTAATGTAGCTGGCGGAGGGGTCTGGGAGTGGTGGTTTAGGGGTTAATATATTTATTATTAGGAGTGAAAGGGGGGATTGCGGATAGAGGGGTATACGTGTCGGGATGATGTTTGGGAGGCGTGTTAGACAGTAACGGGAGATTTTATACTTTAGTCAGTTTTTTTATGCGGCGGCAGTTTCTAAAGTGCCGTAAGTCACTGGCGACTCCAGAAATTTGTACTTACGCTGATTTCTGGACATCGCTAGTTTGTCTGACTTATGGCACTTTAGCAACTGCCGGCGCCGTATATGTGATAGCTCGCTGTGTGAGGTGAAACTACGGGTGGCGCAGGTTTCCACGTTTGAGCCAAAACCTGCGCTGTATATCGGATCGCGCCCTTGATATTCTTAGTTGAATGCTAAACCTATGTAGGCTCATATGCTAATGTCTAAGCCCTTGAAGGCCGCTTCTTATCTGAATGCATTTGATAGTATTTACAGCTAGAAGGTGTTTGTTCATGT
Organism: Bombina bombina; assembly: GCF_027579735.1. NCBI lineage: Eukaryota > Metazoa > Chordata > Amphibia > Anura > Bombinatoridae > Bombina > Bombina bombina. The sequence continues at coordinate 1,123,032,815 of NC_069503.1, forward strand.
GTGCTATATAGATAAAATTGTGCTTACGCCTGTGGAGTTATTTTTCAGTCAATTACTGATTGGCTAAAATACAAGTCTGTCAAATGAATTAAAATAAGGCGGCAGTCTGCAGAGGCTTAGATACAAGACAACCACCGAGGTAAAACATGTATTAATATAACCCTGTTGGTTATGCAAAACTGGAGAATGGGTAATAAAGGGATTATCTATATTTTTGAACAATACATTTTTTTACTTTAATAATGAACCAGGGAATATGATCTATTTTTTTTTTCTTTTTAGCTTTTACTCCTCCAGGAAGGATTGTTTTTAAAATGTTTTGTTTGCATGTATGATGGCTATGTTACCAAGTAGCACTTTATCTCCTTGAAGTGAAAAACAAAATATAACAAAACAATGTAAGCTCACATAAACAAATAAAAAATCTAAACGGAAGAGATAAGAAAAGGTAAAAGAAAAATGGAAATGAGTTATAGGCTTGTATAAAACAAATATATGATCTGAAGGGTGAAATAATTGTATAAAATGTAGGATAAGAAAAAAAATCAGTTTAATTTAGAATTCTTTTTACCTCCTCCTCAACCTTCAGAATTCTCAGGTGTATTTATTCTCATGTCTCAGAGAGTTGGGCTAGTAGAAATAGACAATCAATATCTATTTGTTTAGCAGGGCACAGGAAGAGTGTATGGGGCCGATTTACCAATATCTGGCAGACAGCATGCGCTGTCGGCATTTAACATTGCACAAGCAATTCTGCCACTAGCAGGGAGTGTCAATTAACCCAATTGTATAGGATTGGGCGGATTAATGTCCGCAGCCTCAGAGGCAGCGGACCAGTTAAGGAGCGATGGTATTAAGAAGCATATCTGCTGTTTCCGGCGAGCCTGAAGGCTCGCTTTAAAACAGGAGCATCAGGGGCCATTCAGCCTTTGACAAATTGTCCCCTATATCTCAACAATCATAGGACATAAGCACAAGAAAAATGCAGGCAAGAAAAATAATTTATTTAAAACATTATTTTCATTACAAAAAAAAAATAAACAATTTGTCAGTGTTTGCAACGTCCATAGCAAAATGAAAGTGATCTATAAAAAAAACATGCCAGTAAAATACTATGACCTAGATTTGGAGTTTGGCGTTAGCCGTGAAAACCAGCGTTAGAGGCTCCTAACGCTGGTTTTAGGCTACCGCCGGTATTTGGAGTCACTCAAAATAGGGTCTAACGATCACTTTTCAGCCGCAACTTTTCCATACCGCAGATCCCCTTACGTCAATTGCGTATCCTATCTTTTCAATGGGATTTTTATAACTCCGGTATTTAGAGTCGTTTCTGAAGTGAGCGTTAGACATCTAACGACAAAACTCCAGCCGCAGGAAAAAAGTCAGTAGTTAAGAGCTTTCTGGGCTAACGCCCGTTTCTAATACTCTTAACTACTGTACTCTAAAGTACACTAACACCCATAAACTACCTATGTACCCCTAAACCGAGGTCCCCCCACATCGCCGACACTCGAATACATTTTTTTAACCCCTAATCTGCCGATCGCCACCTACGTTATCCTTATGTACCCCTAATCTGCTCCACCTAACACCGCCGACCCCTGTATTATATTTATTAACAGGGTATCAAAATATAAAATGAGAGGGCGCTAAAAGCAAGAATAAATACCACACTTAATCTCTAAAAAATAATAGGTTTAATAAAAAATATATATATAACAAGTAAAAATTACTAACATCAAAATTTGAAGGGACGTCTCCCTATAAAAAATTAATCTTAAAAATACCACCAATATGTTCCAAAAAAAAATTAATTGTTAAAATTGCATTTAGCATCCGTTTGTATAAAGACCATAAAGTATAGTCAAATCGATGTAGGCCACTGGTTATTGCAAGAGTGTCAGTGTGTTCCGCACTTAGCGTGTATCACGCGCGGGGTAAAAAGACTAGGTACCTAGTGTCAGTTAATTGCTCTTAGCAGGATAAGCAACTCTCCTTCTACGCGTTTCACCCAGCTGTGGGCTTTTTCAAGATCTTTTTCAAGACAGCTGGGTGAAACGCGTAGAAGGAGAGTTGCTTATCCTGCTAAGAGCAATTAACTGACACTAGGTACCTAGTCTTTTTACCCCGCGCGTGATACACGCTAAGTGCGGAACACACTGACACTCTTCGATATCTTATGCTGCCAGAATTTCAATTTGGTCCTGGAGCCGCTGTTACTAACAGTTACAAAGTGAGGTGTTAACCTCAGTCAGTACAGATTCAGCCAGTGACACGGACCACTACGGCTACAAACCGTGCTCAACCATCGAGAGGAAACCGCCACCAGTGTGGTCAGAGCGGCTTGCTGTGAGACGGCTAAACCTGAGTGGGAGTTTACCTGGAAGCTTGAACTTCACTTAATCACCACGGGTGAACCTTTACCACGAAAGCTGAGCGGCCTGCTTTTAGCCGACAGAAGAAAACGGTAAGACTCCCTGGAGCGCCCTTCTTAATTTATACACAAGTATCTTCGATAATTTCATATAAAAGGTGGAACACTGTCTTTAAACTTCAGGCACTTATCTATTTAAGAACTGCCACAAAGTGACTATAATTGTTATGCAACATTGTTAATCATTTTTGGATCACTACCAACTGCTGGTCCCTGAACATTTGCGGATTAATTATATTGCAATAACCAGTGGCCTACATCGATTTGACTATACTTTATGGTCTTTATACAAACGGATGCTAAATGCAATTTTAACAATTAATTTTTTTTTGGAACATATTGGTGGTATTTTTAAGATTAATTTTTTATAGGGAGACGTCCCTTCAAATTTTGATGTTAGTAATTTTTACTTGTTATATATATATTTTTTATTAAACCTATAATTTTTTAGAGATTAAGTGTGGTATTTATTCTTGCTTTTAGCGCCCTCTCATTTTATATTTTGATACCCTGTTTTCTATATAGCCATTTGGAGAGGTGGTTAGGGAGAGGCTTGGATAAGGTTTTAGACCTTAGCGCTATATAATACTGTTTTTTTCCATTATATTTATTAACCCCTAATCTGCCCCCCTCAACGTCGCCTCCACCTGCCTACACTTATTAACCCCTAATCTGCCGACCGGACCTGAGCGCTACTATAATAAAGTTATTAACCCCTAATCCGCCTCACTAACCCTATAATAAATAGTATTAACCCCTAATCTGCCCTCCCTAACATCGCCGACACCTAACTTCAATTATTAACCCCTAATCTGCCGACTGGAGCTCACCGCTACTCTAATAAATGTATTAACCCCTAAAGCTAAGTCTAACACTAACACCCCCCTAAGTTAAATATAATTTACATCTAACGAAATTAATTAACTCTTATTAAATAAATTATTCCTATTTAAAGATAAATACTTACCTGTAAAATAAATCCTAATATAGCTACAATATAAATTATAATTATATTATAGCTATTTTAGGATTTATATTTATTTTACAGGTAACTTTGTATTTATTTTAACCAGGTACAATAGCTATTAAATAGTTAAGAACTATTTAATAGCTAAAATAGTTAAAATAATTACAAAATTACCTGTAAAATAAATACTAACCTAAGTTACAATTAAACCTAACACTACACTATCAATAAATTAATTAAATAAACTACCTACAATTACCTACAATTAACCTAACACTACACTATCAATAAATTAATTAAATACAATTCCTACAAATAAATACAATTAAATAAACTTGCTAAAGTACAAAAAATAAAAAAGAACTAAGTTACAAAAAATAAAAAAATATTTACAAACATAAGAAAAATATTACAACAATTTTAAACTAATTACACCTACTCTAAGCCCCCTAATAAAATAACAAAGCCCCCCAAAATAAAAAAATGCCCTACCCTATTCTAAATTACTAAAGTTCAAAGCTCTTTAACCTTACCAGCCCTGAACAGGGCCCTTTGTGGGGCATGCCCCAAAGAATTCAGCTCTTTTGCCTGTAAAAAAAAACATACAATACCCAAGCCCCCCAACATTACAACCCACCACCCACATACCCCTAATCTAACCCAAACCCCCCTTAAATAAACCTAACACTAAGCCCCTGAAGATCTTCCTACCTTATCTTCACCCTGCCAGGTTCACCGATCCGTCCTGAAGAGCTCCTCCGATGTCCTGATCCAAGCCCAAGCGGGAGGCTGAAGAGGTCCATGATCCGGCTGAAGTCTTCATCCAAGCGGGAGCTGAAGAGGTCCATGATCCGGATGAAGTCTTCATCCAAGCGGGAGCTGAAGAGGTCCATGATCCGGATGAAGTCTTCTATCAACTGCATCTTCAATCTTCTTTCTTCCGGATCCATCTTGCAGACCTCTGACGCGGAACATCCTCTTCTCCCGACGCCTACTAGCCGAATGACGGTTCCTTTAAGGGACGTCATCCAAGATGGCGTCCCTCGAATTCCGATTGGCTGATAGGATTCTATCAGCCAATCGGAATTAAGGTAGGAATATTCTGATTGGCTGATGGAATCAGCCAATCAGAATCAAGTTCAATCCGATTGGCTGATCCAATCAGCCAATCAGATTGAGCTCGCATTCTATTGGCTGATCGGAACAGCCAATAGAATGTGAGCTCAATCTAATTGGCTGATTGGATCAGCCAATCGGATTGAACTTGATACTGATTGGCTGATTCCATCAGCCAATCAGAATATTCCTACCTTAATTCCGATTGGCTGATAGAATCCTATCAGCCAATCGGAATTCGAGGGACGCCATCTTGGATGACGTCCCTTAAAGGAACCGTCATTCTTCAGTTGGACGTCGACGGATGAAGATGGGTCCGCGGTGGAGGTCTTCAGGATGGAGCCGGTCCTCATCGGATGAAGATAGAAGATGCCGCTTGGAAGAAGATGGTTGCCGGTCCGGATCTACTCTTCTTCCCGGATAGGATGAAGACTTTGGACCCTCTTCTGGACTTCTTCAGTGGATGTCTAGCCCCCACTTGGGTTGGATGAAGATATCGGAGCCAGGACGGATCGGTGTGATACCCGGTGAGGTGAAGACAAGGTAGGATGATCTTCAGGGGCTTAGTGTTAGGTTTATTTAAGGGGGGTTTGGGTTAGATTAGGGGTATGTGGGTGGTGGGTTGTAATGTTGGGGGGCTTGGGTATTGTATGTTTTTTTTTACAGGCAAAAGAGCTGAACTTCTTGGGGCATGCCCCGCAAAGGGCCCTGTTCAGGGCTGGTAAGGTAAAAGAGCTTTGAACTTTAGTAATTTAGAATAGGGTAGGGCATTTTTTATTTTGGGGGGCTTTGTTATTTTATTAGGGGGCTTAGAGTACGTGTAATTAGTTTAAAATTGTTGTAATATTTTTCTTATGTTTGTAAATATTTTTTTATTTTTTGTAACTTAGTTCTTTTTTATTTTTTGTACTTTAGCTAGTTTATTTAATTGTATTTATTTGTAGGAATTGTATATAATTAATTTATTGATAGTGTAGTGTTAGGTTAATTGTAGGTAATTGTAGGTAGTTTATTTAATTAATTTATTGATAGTCTAGTGTTAGGTTTAATTGTAACTTAGGTTAGGATTTATTTTACAGGTAATTTTGTAATTATTTTAACTATTTTAGCTATTAAATAGTTCTTAACTATTTAATAGCTATTGTACCTGGTTAAAATAAATACAAAGTTACCTGTAAAATAAATATAAATCCTAAAATAGCTTTAATATAATTATAATTTATATTGTAGCTATATTAGGATTTATTTTACAGGTAAGTATTTATCTTTAAATAGGAATAATTTATTTAATAAGAGTTAATTAATTTCGTTAGATGTAAATTATATTTAACTTAGGGGGGTGTTAGTGTTAGGGTTAGACTTAGCTTTAGGGGTTAATACATTTATTAGAATAGCGGTGAGCTCCAGTCGGCAGATTAGGGGTTAATGTTTGAAGTTAGGTGTCGGCGATGTTAGGGAGGGCAGATTAGGGGTTAATACTATTTATTATAGGGTTAGTGAGGCGGATTAGGGGTTAATAACTTTATTATAGTAGCGCTCAGGTCCGGTCGGCAGATTAGGGGTTAATAAGTGTAGGCAAGTGGAGTTGACGTTGTGGGGGGCAGATTAGGGGTTAATAAATATAATATAGGGGTCGGCGGTGTTAGGGGCAGCAGATTAGGGGTACATAGGGATAATGTAAGTAGCGGCGGTTTACGGAGCGGCAGATTAGGGGGTAATAATAATATGCAGGGGTCAGCGATAGCGGGGGCGGCAGATTAGGGGTTAATAAGTGTAAGGTTAGGGGTGTTTAGACTCCGGGTACATGTTAGAGTGTTAAAGTGAATGTAAATTTTTTATGTTTGTCTAATATAGTTTGGTCTAGAATCATCCGATTAAGCATACCGCTACAAGAACTTTTTAATAAAATGTTTATTTTCTTTTTTAGGTTATATAATGAATATCGCTCATTCACTTACCCGCTCCTCCCACTCACTGTTTCCTTATTTTCCTCCATATTACGTAAACAGCGGTCCCACCCGCTGTTTACGTATAGGCACTGCGCGCTCCTGTGTCTATTTTACATTGCGCATGCGTTACTCCTGTTTGCGCTAAACATAGTTGTCACATAGATAAGACAAATAAAAAAATCTAACCTATATACGGAGCCCTTTCAGATCCCCTAATCCAAGCTTGACAATACAGAGGAAATGACAGGACTCCGTATAATAATCTGTTGCTACGCCGTGTTTACTACTATTGCGCATGCGCGATATGTGCACGAGCTTACAATAGATTAGCTCTGCACCGAGGATGAACGCATGCGCAATAAGGACGTATTACATCATGATAAGAGGGTGGGTCCCCCCGTGGTTAGAGCCGTTATTGGCTATTAAGACGTCCATCAAAAAGGACAGCAACGGAGCGTGAATGCCGGGAGGAGGATGATTTAGCCGCAAATTGATAGAAAATAATGAAAATAAAGGTATCCATTTGAAATCTTTAAATTTGATGAATGAAACTCTAGTTTTTTTGTGATAACTGTTACAGAGCTGTTTAGACCGAAGGCTGACTTTACATTCACTTTAAGTGCAGACGTAGGAAAGGTTACCGCATAGCAAACAATGGGGCTGCGTTAGAAGCTGAACGCGGCTTTTTTGCAGGTGTTTGGTTTTTTTTCAGCTCAAACAGCTCCATTGTTTCCTATGGGGGAATCGTGCACGAGCAAGTTTTTGAGGCTGGCCGCTTGCGTAAGCAACTCTGGTATCGAGAGTTGAAGCTGCGTTAAAAATGCTCTACGCTCCTTTTTTGGAGCCTAACGCAGCCATTCTGTGGACTCTCAATACCAGAGTTATTTTTATGGTGCGGCCAGAAAAAAGCCGGCGTTAGTTTTTCGGGTCGTTACCGACAAAACTCCAAATGTAGCCGTATAGAATTTAGTTAAGATATCACAGCTAGTGAAACACACATGCTAAGTAAACCAAAAACAATTAAATAGACAGGAGAAGGTACTGAGAAGTTTATTAAAAATAAGTAATCCTTTAATACAAAATGAAATAGAGCTATAGCAATAAGTTCTCTCTTTTGACATCTCATAAAAAATGAATCCACTCAATCATTGATTAATGGTATTAAAAACAGAGCTGAACCAGTATAGTCACCATTGTACATAGTAAAAAAATGACTGATGACTTATGCCATATTATAAAGCTATTTCAATAAGGTCACCATTTTGGATTGAGTGCAGAAAAATTAATATTTCATGCACATGTCTAGCCTTACAAACACATGCTATTCAGACTAGTGAAGGGGCAAGGCAACATTGTCCAAATATAATTTAAAGTTATTGGAGCAATTAAGAAATAATTCAGATCTTGAAAATAAAAAAAAATTGAAAAACAGGATTTAGAATTAAATAAAATAGTTTTGTACCCAATGTCTGCAAAATTGTCATATATAAAAAAAAAAAAAAATTGTGGGTAAAGTCACTAAATGTAAGAAGTCAATTAAAATATATAAGATGTGACTTTTTGTTATCAGAATAAACTGACAGGTCTCAGTATCACCGGAACTTATTAAAGTTCCGTAATGCTTTTATAGCACAACTAACGCACAGCTCTTTGTAATGTCTGTTTTTTGAAAAAAGATATTTCCCCATATAAGGATATTTATCTTCTGAAGAAGATAGCGCTCCAGAGAATGTGAATACACTCACTTTGTAGTAGCAATATTGCATGATTATATGTTGTTTTTTTTTTTGTTTGTATTTTACATATCTGAGGATTGAAGAAATCTTGCATGAATCATAATATATCCTTTTATTGAAATATTGTACATTTGTATCATGCCGGTTAACCTCTTCACTACCTGGAATTTCAGAGAAAAACTTGCCCAAAGTACCGGAGAATTTTTAGCATTTTTGCTATCACTTAGTTTAAACAGAAATATAAACTTTTTTATTTACCTATGAAAACTTTATATATTTTTAAAGTGAACAACCCAAGGTATTGGTCTTGGGTCATCATTGTATATTTGATACCAATATTTGGCTGCCAAATACGATCATATCAAAAAATTCCTTAACTTTTTCTGCACATTTTGGGTTTCTCACTGAAATTATTTACACACAACTTCTGCAGTCATAAGACAAATGGTTGTCAAGGCGCAGGCCCTGGGATCTACTGAGCTCAGCCTCCTATTAGCTATCAGCGTGCCTGTGGCTCTGTGAAGGAGGCTTAGGATAAGCGTGGCTCTCCAGCACACTAGAGGTAAGAATATAATGCTACAGGTAAACTTCTTCACCTGTAGCAAAGGAACCTTTACATGTATTTAATGAAAACAAATGTAAATGTTCCATTTAGTATTCATTTTGTTTAAACCAAACCAATACTAAATAACACGACATCCGAGCATTCTGAAAAATACATTAACTGAATATTCGGTCCAAAACATTTAGCCAAACCAAAATGTTTCCCCTTGCACGTGTCTAATAAATATGGTCCTTCATTTACATTTAAACTTAAACAATGTTTGAATTATAGTGTCTAAAACTTAGGGGGTCAATTGATTAAAGTTTTGTAATTTATTTCAGTCACATGGGTTAGGCCTTGGAATACTTTTTAGCTCAAGTTCTCCCTCGTCCTTTTCTCATGATATATGAACTTTGAGATATAAGATGGCCCCAACCTGTCCTGCATGCAGACCACTTCTCATTAGATAAATTATTTTAGTGGATTCTGTAATATCTGAGAATTTCTTCTTAAAAGGATCAACAGCCTTAGGAGACCTCATCTTGCTGGGGTTAAAGACAAAGTAGTGCAGGGTTGATTGTCTTAAACTTATTTTTATGACTATTTTGGCCCTATAAAATATAACTAAATTATAGTTCCCTATCAATGAAATAGACTTTAGAACCATTGTGTTAAAAAAAAGACAATGGTGTCGTAAATAATAGCTTTAGATTTCTAAATAAAATACAATTATGCTTTTTGACTTTACACATATACTAGTTCTCTTAGAGATAGTGAATACCTGAAGGCTACAGTTGACAACATCTGTTATGTTTGAATCATAAAGAATAAACTGTTGCATTTTCATGAAAGCAACATCAGTGAGAATATCCTTTCAGATCAGTGGGTTCACCACTTGAGGGACAATGTGATGAAAAGATTCATGCAATTGTAATGCAGTAGCAAACTGCACAAACTAAGTAAAAGACAAAGTCAGATAAGGCCAAAGGCAAAATTGATAATCTCTATTACCCACAACAGTGATGTTGTCCAGTTTATAAATGATGCAATACTAAAAATGTCTACAGGCTTAATGCAACCCATTGCTCAGGGATGAGAATGTGTAATTGCAAGCTCTACCGCACTGAACATTATAGGAGCAGTTTGCTTTCCTTGCACTGTGCTTAAATAACTGTCATTACTATAGCTCAACACTATCCTCAAGTTATTTCAGGTACAAATCCAATTCTTTTTCTATTTTTAAGTTGTGTAGTAACACAAAAAAAAGAAGTAAGAGAAATATGTCAAATATTTTTAATATAAATGTTATATTATATATGAATAGATATCAGAAAAAGATAGATGTACAACTTGTTTATAAAAATACAAGATATGAAAGACTGCACTCATATAACTTACCCTTTTTTTTTCAGTGAGGTGTTGTTTCCATCTCTAAACCAATAGCTGTGCTAGTCATATGAAACTGTTCTGTATAGTCATATGGCTACTGGTTTAGAGGTGGAAGCGTCACCTCATTAAATAAAATGTGGGGAGTTTAGCATGGATACTGTGGCACAGAAAGGGTTAGTTTAGCACCCTTTTTACAAAGTGATGACTGAAAGTCTTGTTTATTTTTAGTGTTTTTAAAAAAGCTTGGATTTACCATAACTTTAAACAGCTCCAACATACATTTTAGTTTATTTTTCTATCTACCTGTCTACTTATCTATCTACCTATCTATCTCTCAGTGTATTTTTCTATTTTAGATACAGTAATGGATACATTATTAGGTCATAAAGTATACTTTGGTCAGGTTTCCATTACTTTTGTAACTTGTATTAACTGGTGGTAAAATAAAACATCTCAATAGACTTTAAAGGGGATACTTGTTGTTACCAGCAATTTACATAGTTTACACAAGCAATGGAAACTGTAGCTCCTCTTGATAATTGATTCTGACTTTTATTAGATAAAATTATTCTCGAGAAATGTTAGAATAATGGAGTTCTAGGGAAGTGTATTTAGTAGGAGTTTATGGTGAGTATTAATAATTTTATTACTTGCATCCAGTAATTACAGGAAGTCTGCAAGTTATGATTACATTGTCATTAGGATATGTTTCTGATTACAAAAGACCACTAAAGACTTCTAATAAAACCCACCTATGGCCTCTATTTATCAAGCTGTCAACCGCAAATACGCTGGAATTCAGCAGCGCATTTGTGGCGAGCCTAATTCGCCTTAGTTATCAAACCCTACAGACCGGCAAAAGTAGAATTCAGTGACGTAACATACTATCCGCCGGACTCAGTCCGACACAGATCGATGCTTATGTCACTACAGTTGTTCCGAACGCAAGTTCGGCACTATCTGACTACTTTTGCTAGTTATCAAATAACTAGCAGGTATGCTCGGCACTTTTCCAGCCCAGCGTGCCTGGTTTTCAATCTGCCGCCCTGGAGGATACCATAGGAATCAATGGGAGTCGGAAAGCAGCGAGAGCTCATGTTCGCTGCTGCCCGATATCCCATTGATTCCTATGGTAATGCCTAAACCTAACACCCCTAATCTGCCCCCTACACCGCCGCCACCTATATTATACTTATTAACCCCTAAACCGCCGCTCCCGGACCCCACTGCAACTCAATAAAGTGTTTAACCCCTAAACCGCCGCTCCCGGAGACCACCGCCACCTATATTATACTTATTAACCCCTAATCTGCTCCCCCTACACCACCACCTACATTATATTTATTAACCGCTAATCTGCCCTCCTCTACACCACCGCCACTATATTAAATGTATTAACCCCCTAAACCTAAGTCTAACCCTAACACTCACTAACTTAAATATAATTTAACTAAATCTAAATAAATTATTCCTATTTAAAACTAAATACTTACCTATAAAATAAGCCATAAGATAGCTACAATATTTTACAGGCAACTTTGTATTTATTTTAAATAGGTAGAATAGTTATTAAATAGTTATTAACTATTTAATAACTTCCTAGTTAAAATAAATACAAAAGTACCTGTAAAATAAAACCTAACCTAAGTTACACTAACACCTAACACTACACTACAATTAAATTAATTACCTATATACCTACAATTAACTAAAATTATCTAAAGTACAAACCCCCCCCACTAAATTTATAGAACATAATAAAATAATTACAAGCCCCCCAAAATAATAAAATGCACTACCCTATACTAAATTACGAATAGCCCTTAAAAGGGCCTTTTGTGGGGCGTTGCCCCCAAAGTAATCAGCTATTTTACTTGTAACAAAAAGTACAATACCCCCCACCAACATTAAAACCCACCACCCACACAACCAACCCTACTCTAAAACCCACCCAATCCCCCCTTAATAAAACCTAACACTAACCCCTTGAAGATCATCCTACCTTGAGAAGTCTTCAACCAACCGGGCCGAAGTCCTCCACGAAGCCGGGCGAAGTGGTCCTCCAGACGGGCAGAAGTCTTCATCCAAGCCGGCCAGAAGAGGTCCTCCAGACGGGCAGAAGTCTTCATCCAGGAGGCATCTTCTTTCTTCATCCATCCGGCGCGGAGCGGGTCCATCTTCAAGACATCCGACGGGGAGCATCCTCTTCCAATGACATCCGACGACTGAATGACAGTTCCTTTAAATGACGTCATCCATTCTATCAGCCAATCGGAATTAAGGTAGGAAAAATCCTATTGGCTGATGCAATCAGCCAATAGGATTGAAGTTCAATCCTATTGGCTGATCCAATCAGTCAATAGGATTGAGCTCGCATTCTATTGGCTGATTGGAACAGCCAATAGAATGTGAGCTCAATTCTATTGGCTGATTGCATCAGCCAATAGGATTTTTCCTACCTTAATTCCAATTGGCTGATATAATTCTATCAGTCAATCGGAATTCAAGGGACGCCATCTTGGATGACGTCATTTAAAGGAACCTTCATTCAGTCGTCAGATGTCGTTGGAAGAGGATGCTCCACATCGGATGTCTTGAATATGGAGCCGCTCCGCGCCAGATGGATGAAGATAGAAGATGCTGCCTGGTTGAAGACTTCTGCCCGTCTGGAGGACCACTTCGCCCGGCTTCGTAGAGGACTTCGGCCCGGTTGGGTGAAGACTTCTCAAGGTAGGGTGATCTTCAAGGGGTTAGTGTTAGGTTTTATTAAGGGGGGATTGGGTGGGTTTTAGAGTAGGGTTGGATGTGTGGGTGGTGGGTTTTAATGTTGGTGGGGGTATTGTTCTTTTTTTTACAGGTAAAAGATCTGATTACTTTGGGGCAATGCCCCGCAAAAGGCCCTTTTAAGGGCTATTTGTAATTTAGTATAGGGTAGGGCTTTTTATTATTTTGGGGGGCTTTTTTATTTTATTAGGGGGATTAGATTAGGTGTAATTAGTTTAAAAAAACTTGTAATTATTTTATTATTTTCTGTAATTTAGTGGGGGTTTTTTGTACTTTAGATATTTTTATTTAATTTTAGTTAATTGTAGTTAATGTAGGTAATTAATTTAATTATAGTGTAGTGTTAGGTGTAATTGTAACTTAGGTTAGGTTTTATTTTACATGTACAGTACTTTTGTATTTATTTTAACTAGGAAGTTATTAAATAGTTAATAACTATTTAATAACTATTCTACCTAGTTAAAATAAATACAAAGTTGCCTGTAAAATAACAATAAATCCTAAAATAGCTACAATGTAAATATTAGTTATATTGTATCTTAGGGTTTATTTTATAGGTAAGTATTTCGTTTTTAATAGGAATAATTTATTTTGATGTATTTAAATTATGTTTAAGTTAGGGGGTGTTAGGGTTAGTGTTAGACTTAGGTTTAGGGGTTAATACATTTAATATAGTGGCAGCAGTGTAGGGGGGCAGATTAGGGGTTAATAAATATAATGTAGGTGGCGGCGGTGTAGGGGGGGCAGATTAGGGGTTAATAAATATAATGTAGGTGGTGGCGGGGTCCAGGAGTGGTGGTTTAGGGGTTAAACAATTTATTTAGTAGCGGCGGGGGCCGGGAGCGGCGGTTTAGAGGTTAAACAATTTATTTTGTTGCGGCGGGGTCCGGGAGCGGCAGGATAGGGGTTAATAACTTTATGTAGGTAGCGGTATAGGGGGTATTAAGGGTTAATATGTATAATGTAGGTGGCCGTGGGCTCCGGGAGCGGTGGTTTAGGGGTTAAACTATTTATTTAGTTGTGGCGGGGTCCGGGAGCGGTGGTATAGGTTTAAACAGTATAGTATAGTGTGGGTGCTTAGTGACAGGGTCCCAAGAAAGCTGAAAAAAAAAAGCCGAAGAGCAGCGAGATCGATGACTGTTAGTTAACAACAGTCCACTGATCATCGCCCCGTACTTGGTGCGCATTTTTTTTACAGTTTTTTTGGTAACTTTGGACAACGTATTCAGGTCCGCGGCAGCGATGTTAGGTGAACTTAGGCGAGTGTATTGGTGCCGTTGAATGCAGGTAAGTTGACGGCTTGATAAATAGAGGCCTATGTATTAATTATAGGTAACAGTAAACGTATACAGGAAAATGAGTTTAGCTTATTGCACTATTCTGGGACTTCGACATATATATATATATAGGTTAGTAGGACAAGTGCACTCTCACGAACAGTATCACGATTTGCCAGGGTGCATGAATGTGGGTAATAATAGCAAAAGATAGAAGAGAGCACTCTCTGGTCTTAAATACAAAGGTTGTTTTATTTGTAGTGATGTTTCGGGGAAAGCTTCCCCTTCCTCAGACCGAGTGCTGTCTTCTACCTTTTGATATATATAGAGAGAGAGAGAGAGAGAGAGAGAGAGAGAGAGAGACAGAGAGAGAGAGAGAGAGAGAGAGAGAGACAGAGAGAGAGAGAGACAGAGAGAGAGACAGAGAGAGAGAGAGAGAGAGAGACAGAGAGAGAGAGAGAGAGAGAGAGACAGAGAGAGAGAGAGACAGAGAGAGAGAGAGACAGAGAGAGAGACAGAGAGAGAGAGAGAGAGAGATCAGTGTAGAAGAAGGGCACTCTCAGGATTTGTAAAGAGAAGAATATTTTCTTTATTTTTAGAACATTAATACATGGTCGACGCGTATTAACGGGTTATGTGTAGTTGGGCGCTGTGTGTATACTGGCACCTTTACTTTTGTTATCCACGCATGCTTATTTATATTTTTACGTCCTGATGCCCTGATATGTGGGTCTTGGCTGTTTTTTACACTACTCTTGCTGGTAGTATCGCTCTGGCTGTTATCATTTGTTAAGTTTTTATATATACAATTTTTTCATATTGATTCCCCTTTGCGCCCTGTCAGTTTCTGGTCTACATACTTTGGTAAGCATATAGTAGGTGTTTTACGCCTATGCCATTGTTTTTCTTTTGTATGAGTTTAGTCATTATCCTGTTGGTTTATTATGTTTAATATACACTGTCCACTTTTGCCTAGGTCTTGCATGGTTCTTATCTCACGTTTGTGTTTGCATTTATTTCGTTTTGTTACAAATATCACTACATGGGACTACAGGGAGTGCAGAATTATTAGGCAAGTTGTATTTTTGAGGATTAATTTTATTTTTGAACAACAACCATGTTCTCAATGAACCCAAAAAACTCATTAATATCAAAGCTGAATAGTTTTGGAAGTAGTTTTTAGTTTGTTTTTAGTTATAGCTATTTTAGGGGGATATCTGTGTGTGCAGGTGACTATTACTGTGCATAATTATTAGGCAACTTAACAAAAAACAAATATATACCCATTTCAATTATTTATTTTTACCAGTGAAACCAATATAACATCTCAACATTCACAAATATACATTTCTGACATTCAAAAACAAAACAAAAACAAATCAGTGACCAATATAGCCACCTTTCTTTGCAAGGACACTCAAAAGCCTGCCATCCATGGATTCTGTCAGTGTTTTGATCTGTTCACCATCAACATTGAGTGCAGCAGCAACCACAGCCTCCCAGACACTGTTCAGAGAGGTGTATTGTTTTCCCTCCTTGTAAATCTCACATTTGATGATGGACCACAGGTTCTCAATGGGGTTCAGATCAGGTGAACAAGGAGGCCATGTCATTAGATTTTCTTCTTTTATACCCTTTCTTGCCAGCCACACTGTGGAGTACTTGGACGCGTGTGATGGAGCATTGTCCTGCATGAAAATCATGTTTTCTTGAAGGATGCAGACTTCTTCCTGTACCACTGCTTGAAGAAGGTGTCTTCCAGAAACTGGCAGTAGGACTGGGAGTTGAGCTTGACTCCATCCTCAACCCGAAAAGGCCCCACAAGCTCATCTTTGATGATACCAGCCCAAACCAGTACTCCACCTCCACCTTGCTGGCGTCTGAGTCGGACTGGAGCTCTCTGCCCTTTACCAATCCAGCCACGGGCCCATCCATCTGGCCCATCAAGACTCACTCTCATTTCATCAGTCCATAAAACCTTAGAAAAATCAGTCTTGAGATATTTCTTGGCCCAGTCTTGACGTTTCAGCTTGTGTGTCTTGTTCAGTGGTGGTCGTCTTTCAGCCTTTCTTACCTTGGCCATGTCTCTGAGTATTGCACACCTTGTGCTTTTGGGCACTCCAGTGATGTTGCAGCTCTGAAATATGGCCAAACTGCTGGCAAGTGGCATCTTGGCAGCTGCACGCTTGACTTTTCGCAGTTCATGGGCAGTTATTTTGCGCCTTGGTTTTCCACACGCTTCTTGCGACCCTGTTGACTATTTTGAATGAAACGCTTGATTGTTCGATGATCACGCTTCAGAAGCTTTGCAATTTTAAGAGTGCTGCATCCCTCTGCAAGATATCTCACTATTTTTTACTTTTCTGAGCCTGTCAAGTCCTTCTTTTGACCCATTTTGCCAAAGGAAAGGAAGTTGCACACCTGATATAGGGTGTTGATGTCATTAGACCACACCCCTTCTCATTACAGAGATGCACATCACCTAATATGCTTAATTGGTAGTAGGCTTTTGAGCCTATATAGCTTGGAGTAAGACAACATGCATAAAGAGGATGATGTGGTCAAAATACTCATTTGCCTAATAATTCTGCACTCCCTATATTGAGCTATGTATACATACATTGCTTTGGTATACATACTGATACATAGTATGTTTATGTTTGGCATTTCTCTCACTCTGATGGTCTTTGGCCATCTGTGTTATTGATGTTTTCTTTATCTCAGTATATTTTTTCCTTTTTTTGTACTTTTAATTTATATGCCCTTAGTTTGTTCTTTGGTATCCTTTGTTGAAAGTTGGAAGATCTCATTATTATTGTTATTTCCATTTCATCATACTATTTGCTTTTGCATTTTTGCCGTATATGTCCTTGGTTTGTTCCTTGGGTATCCTTTGTTGAAAGTTGGAAGATTCCCATTTCAGACTGCACAGTCTGTTTTAAATTTATTGGTGTTGGTGATATTGGTTGTCTGTGTCATGTTGTGTGTTGTTCCTATTGTTTTATGTCTCTAGTATTTGTCCATTTGTTTGTCTTTCAGATTGTACCCGTCCTGATGAAGGCCCAACTGAGGGCCGAAACGTTGACCATGTATTAATGTTCTAAAAATAAAGAAAATATTCTTCTCTTTACAAATCCTGAGAGTGCCCTTCTTCTACACTGATCTCTATAATTATCTCTCATAAGGATTGCACCCAGGTCATGACTGCTCCACCTGGTTGGAGTGCTGGGCTACATGCTATTTGACTTTTGAGATATATATATATATATATATATATATATATATATATATATATATATATATATATATATATACATATATATATATATATATATATATATATATATATATATATATATATATTTATTTATATATATATATATATATATATATATATATATATATATATATATATATATATATATATATATATATATAATAGAAAATGGAGGGTCCAGCACAGGTACAAAGTTTGTACAAGTGGTTTATTATGGGGTGCACGTACGTCAGAGGGTCCTGCACACCTAATAATAGAAAGGAATCATAAAGGAAGACGTCAGCACCCACAGTTCATCAAAGTGTTTCCATTATTTTACAGTGACGTAGAAGACAAAAAGCAGCAACGTTTCTGATTCATCTGATCCTTCCTTTGGATGATAGGTCAGAACAAAATAGAACATGCCAGCTCATACCATTAACTGGGTTATGTATAGAGGATATCAGGAAAAAAATTGGATAACATTAAGGTAAATAAAACTCCAGGTCCAGATGGAATACACCCAAGGGTGTTACGGGAATTTAGCACTGTTATAGACAAACCTCTACTCTTAATTTTTCAAGACTCATTATCCTCAGGCATGGTACCCCAGGATTGGCATAAAGCTGATGTGGTGTCACTCTTCAAAAAGGGAAGCAGGCATGATCCAGGAAGCTATAGACCAGTTAGTCTGACATCAATAGTGGGGAAGATATTTGAAGGGATTATAAGGGATTATAATGATGAGTATATTCGTGTAAACAAGATTATGAGTTCTAATCAGCCTGGTTTAGGAGAAATAGATCATGTCAAACTAATTAGATTCTATGAGGAAATAAGTAAAAATATAGATAAAGGGGAATCAGTTGATGTGATATACTTAGATTTTGCAAAGGCGTTTGATACAGTGCCACATGAGAGATTAATGCACAAATTTAAGGGACTGGGAATAGCTGAAAATGTTAGCTCATGGATAAATAACTGGATAAAAGATAGGGAGCAACGAGTAGTAGTAAATGGATCATACTCCGATTGGACAAAGGTAATCAGTGGAGTCCCCCAGGGATCAGTACTGGGCCCTGTTCTTTTTAATATTTTTATAAATGACTTGGAGCAAGGATTAAATAGCGATATCTCTATTTTTGCAGATGATATTAAGTTAAGTAAGGTCATTAGGTCAGAGCAGGATGAACTTTCGTTGCAAAGAGACCTGCAAAAATTTGAAGTATGGGCAAGCAAATGGAAAATGAGATTTAATACGGGAAATGCAAGGTTCTACATTTTGGAAGTAAAAATAAGCAGGCAACATATTATTTAAATGGGACAAGACATAGCCAAACAGAGGAGGAAAGGGATTTGGGAGTAGTAATAGATAACATGCTAAAGAGTATTAAAATAGGCATTGATTCAAGGGAGGAAAGCATAATTCTGTCACTATATAAAGCCCTGGTAAGACCTCACCTTGAGTATAGAGTGCAGTTCTGGGGACCAATTGCAAAAAAAGATATTGCAGAACTAGAAAAAGTTCAGAGAAGGGCCACAAAGCTAATAAGGGGCTTGGAGAATTTAAGCTATGAGGAGAGGCTAGCCAAACTGAGTCTGTTTTCTTTAGAAAAGAGGCGCTTGAGAGGTGACATGATTACTTTATATAAATATATTCAAGACCCATATACAGAGATGGCAGAAGCTCTGTTTATTCCATGAAAATTGTTTGTGACAAGTGGTCACAATTTAAGGTTGGAAGAAAGGAGATTTAATCTCCTGCAACGGAAACATTTTTTCACTGTAAGAGCAATACAATTGTGGAACTCATTATCAAAGGACGTAGTGAATGCTAATACCCTAGATACTTTTAAAAATTGTTTGGATACATTTCTGTCTATAAACAAAATTCATAGATATGATTGCTAGTATTAAATGGGTCACCTTTTAGTGGGATTATTTAAGTTTAACTGGAGCTTGTAAGTATTTTTTTTATTTTTTAGCAAAACATTTTTTATTGAGGTTATAAAGTATATAGTCAGCAATAAGGTTTCAATGTGATCTGTGACATACGAATATGTCTGAGTAGTAGCATCTGAATGATACAAAATGTCATCAATGGACAAATTATACATTATAAATAAAACATAACATCCTAGAATGCAAACATAATCATTGACAGATAACTAACCTATGTACTCTCAATCAAACCTCTTTTTATGTATATTTGGTTGCCGTGTTTAAGACAATATAAACATATCATTTTCCCCTAATGCTAAGCGTAAAGATACCTCATGTAGGAGGTAGCGGTCTCTCTTTGACCTCTGATACTATTATATAGTGGTTTGAGGATATAATAGTGGGTATGTAACAAATAGAAGGCATATAGGGTCGCTTTTGGACCCTTATTAATATGATACATGATAGTGACATAATTAAAATGTGAAACGGCAGAGTAACAAGAAAGCAGCTTGTCACGTGAGATTACAATTATAGATATCAGAATATGTGTATCAATATATTTAATAATAAAAGGAAAAATTTCTATAGGGTGCATTTCCTTTTGCTTACAATGTAAGCCCACTGGAGTGGGGGGTCCAGGGATATTTGAATAAATCAGTTAGCACAGACTAAATGAGTCAAGTATCGAGAGTTTCTGACTATAACAGAGGGACCGTGCTACATTCGTACAGGAACTCAATGGGATGTTACTGTCTCCTCTATCTAAGTAATGAAGCAGTCGATGTATTCTCTAGACATAGATACTAATTATAAGAGACAAAGCTCATGGGAAACTAATAACTGTGGAGAAAAGTTACAATGTTAAGGCTGGGTCGGTAAAGAGTACATATAACATTGCGAGGAAAAATAAGAGCTATGCATTAAGTTTTAACCACATAACGTATTCAGTTAAATGTATCGCCCCTCTCAGATTTTGTCGCCACTAAACCAATATGGGGAAGGGATGTGTGTTGTACCTCCCCTCAGGGATTGCTGTCACCACTGGATGGAGATGGAGAAGGGGTATTGGATATGACCCACTCTGACTCGCAGAGTGGGAAAGGATGAGGGCAGATACCTTCCCTTTCTTTTTTTTCAGTTTAATATCATTTTCCTGAAGGTGTTAAAACATATAAACATTCAATATATTACATTTTCCAAACATATCCTGTAACTAAATGTATAAATGATATAAAATAGGCATACATTGTCACATAGTGCATAATATTTTAACATAGTTACTAGTTAGCAACCCATTTGTTAGGTAAATCTTGTGACAGTCACAAACATATAGTGAGTTATTAACATGACTGAGTAGTATTCCTTACAACATACAACCACCTCTATTAATAGATCTAAAAAGATATTGCCATCTAGGTCTACAATTGAAAACTGTACATGACTATTAGAGAAACAGAATTCTAAAGGGTTTCTTTTTTTGGTTATAGCATAAAATGTTAAGAATATAACCAACCATTATAGCACATACATAGTTGTGGTTGTTATATGCGAGCTATAGACCTCATAATAATGGGGGTGCTGTAAATTGTGGTAGTCCACTGTATATATTGTGACCTAGTTAGGTCTATTAGCACAATGAATATATATATAGCAAGGGTGTGTCTAATAGTGAGCTTTCTTTAGACACCAGATTTGTACAGTGATAGGCTTGGATCAACAGGTTCATGAGCAATATTGATCTAAAAGGCACAGTAAATTTTTGTCCCATATAATCCAGACTATTATGGTTTCGTAGGATGCATTTTCCAGTGTTCACGTAGTGAGCAATAGGTGTATGGGGGGGGGGGGTGGTGGTTATGAGGTTGGCATCTTAATGTTATGGAGGTAATCATGACTGTATGATATACAAGTCATATTATAATATTTAGGGCAAATATACGCTTCCTCACTAGTAATAAGATGTGTAGGGACCAGATTCAAACACTTCCCAGCTATGAATAGAACAATAAGTAGGGATCTATGTATCTAGAGAGGGTCTTTTAAGTAGAGCTGTGGTAGCGAGATGCAACAGATCTCAAGGCCAAATCTAGAAGACTTTTAAATAAAGAATGTTCAGTAAACAAGAGATATAATATAAATCATTAGGTGCATGCAAGTGAAGCCTATGCCGCCGTCCCGGCCACAGACAAGCCCACAGGCCCCACTCAAAATAGTAAAGGTTACATTGCAAGCTGCATATGATTATCTGATAACATACCCTGATACTGTGTCCGAAGAACTACTCTCTCCCCTATTGCAATAATTATGTATGGTAAATATCAAGCATCCTGTTGTTTGAATCCATACAATAATATTATTATGAATGGGTATAGTTATATGCATATAGCGGTGGATATTCCAGCCCAGCAAGTCATGGTATAAAGATATATAGGAATGTACCTGCACACCAACATTCAAACATATATACAATATAAGGCAACACTTATTTATCAGATAGAGGGAGCTATCTTGGTATGTGGAACAGGATACATCAATATAGTTAGGACCCAAAGGGGTATTAATCACACAGTGAATCATGGCATAGGTATCTCAAATCTGTAGGAGCCAGAACTGTATCAGTGTACAAAATACATAACTATAAACAATTACCTCCAATTATAGGCTGTGCTCTAATAGTGAAAATATAAGCTAAGATAATCTATAGAGGCATAACTTACAACTACCCCTTCCAGGACAGTCTCAACTTTTCAACGTATATGTACTTCAGACAATGTTAAGGTTGTAAGATAGGTTTAGAATTTGAAAATGAATCCGTGTTATTCTTTAGTCTCTTAAGAGATGCATCGTATAAAACAAAGACCGATCCATCTACACAGTACAATGCATCATTTATATTCCAGCCCACACTAATTCTCAGGAACAGAAAAATAGATATGGGTCAGCCAGATATCAGCATAGTTTAATCGATTCCAGACCGTCTCTGTACTTGCAAAGGGCACATCGAGGAAGCGTTCTGTCCCGGAGCATAAATACAGGGACCCACAGTAGGTGTCAGCTGATCCCCCTATCCTGCAAGTGTCTGTCCTCTCCTTTTGTTTGTCTTGTCAGCTGTGAGCATGGGGATCCTGTTGCCATCGCTTGGAGAACTGCAAGACTAGTATCCTCGTATGTAGGCAGATTTGCCTTGGGTCCTTCCACCACTGTGACCGCTAAGGGTCTCACTGAAAAGATTAATGTCCCAGTTTGTTGGGATGGGAAACCAATT
Organism: Bombina bombina; assembly: GCF_027579735.1. Taxonomy (NCBI): domain Eukaryota; kingdom Metazoa; phylum Chordata; class Amphibia; order Anura; family Bombinatoridae; genus Bombina; species Bombina bombina. The sequence continues at coordinate 1,123,055,476 of NC_069503.1, forward strand.
ATTTGTGCTTTGCAGGGAAACTCTGACCCTCCCAACAGATCAACGCCGAGACTCAGTGCAATCCGTTCCGTTATAGTGAGGTAAGTTCCCTCCATGGTGTCTGAGTTCCAGAACACAGGCTGGTCGCTTAGTGCCTTCCGCACTGTCATCCCCATCCCTCCCCTTTCAGTAGTTAGCCACTCTAAGTCTAGTAGTGGTATAGACTGTTTAGGATGCAGGGTAAGGCTAGCAGACAGCAATCCGACCAAACTCTGTGTAAACTCACTGATATGGCTGCGAATCAGTTGAGATGTTTCTGTTTCCCATTTGCTGAGGGTGTCCATGATCTCAATCTATGTTGTCTTGCTAGAGAGTCTCTATGTCTCGGGTAGAGTTGTTGATAACCACTGTAAGAGGTCCACTTTGTTAAAGTGATAATAGGCTTTAGTGAGACTGGAATGGAACATTTAGACAATCTAATTCCTCTTTGCTGGTCTCCACGTGGGCAGGAAGATGGCCTTTCCCAGAGGATCCGAGCAGGCCAGTGCTTAAGTAGCAAAGTGTCAACACAGGGATGATTTTCCCTTGTATTATCGGGTTTTTAAGACTCCTGGGTTTTTAGGATGTCAATATTGTTGCAAAATTATAGGCTGGATGGTCTTTAAACGTAACTTTTAAAAGTGATATAGCTGGAGCTGCTGAGATATGCATTCATGCAGCTCGAGTGTTAGCTCCTCCCCCAACTTGAAAGTATTTTAAATTTGTATAGGTTGAACTTGATGGACTTCAGTCTTTTTTCAACCTCATTTACTATGTTACTATGTTACTATGTAAGCAGTGAAAATAGCAATAAAAAAATAAATTGAATTGAAATAATTTTATAGCACTTGCTATATCTTTTTATAGAAAGATTTCACTTTACAACCAACAAAAGCTCATTGATAAGTCAGATCCAGCATTTCAGTCACTAGTGATCAAAGTCACATTCAGCTTACATGGCAAATCTTAAACTAATATATTTATGTTGTCTTTTTTCCTCTCAAACTCAGGCCCCAAATGCATATCACACACAGATGTGGGCCTTCACTGATGAGGCCCACAATAGGCTGAAACGTACGACTGGGGTTTTGCTGTTTCTCTCGTTCAGAGAGGGATTACCTGGTATTTTGGGGCTGGACTGCATTGTTAAGTCAGGGTCAGACTGAAATGCTACAGGAAAGTTCTTCTCTGTGAAAGGCACATATTGAGCAAAAAGAGGCTGCTTCTTGGGTGGTAACTAGCCATAGAACAAACTATTATGCTGTTGTTCATTCCCAGGTTGAGAGCTTCTCTGTTTTTATTTATTTTGAATCATTAGTATGTGAAGTATAATTATATGCATCTCAACTGTTAGTATGTTTTACCAACATAAGGTGGTCTATCCAAATCCTTATGAAAAATGTATCAAGTGATTTATCTACAAACATTCACATTGATTTTAATTATGTGTTTCTGTTAATAATTATTAGATATATTTTTGGCCCCAATGTTCTGTAATAGGATTGCATCAACTACTTAACACTGTGTTAAAGATTGTATATTAATATAAATATATATATATATATATATATATATATATATATATAATGTCTTTAAGCTTGTATCAATGTGTGACACTTTGTTTGTTGTTACAGACAAGCTCCCAAACTGTAGTGTTCAGAGTTGAATAACGATCACTCAGAAAAGTTTCATATGGTCTAAATTGCCAAACTGAGCAATTAAAACATTATGTATTATATGTTTGGGTATGATTATTATAATGTTGACATTGGATACAAATAAGTAACCATAGTCATCTGTGTATGTATATTCTGTGAATGTCGAGCCCCACTAGGGGCAAGATAACAAGTGGAGTAATTTTTTGTGCTCCCGCTCGGGCGTTAACTTCGATAGACAGAGGCTTTTTGAATGCGTATTACACGTTGAAAGTAAAAAGATTTTGCAAGAGCAAAACCCTATCCGTGCAAAAACATAGACTTTGCAAAGTCGCAATCACATTAATGTATTCCCCGGTAGACTTCAATGGTGCGTGCAAACAGAAAAAAAAACCTCTAACCCATACTCATGTGCTAACCCAATCACGTTTTTCAAGTGCGCTAAACCCGGTGTGAATTATTATTAGTTCACATTCCAATGTTCTTCACATACAGAATAATGTATTTTTATTGTAAATTCATATTTCTAATTTCTAAATATATATATATACATATATATATATATATATATATATATATATATATATATATATATATATATATATAGAGAGAGAGAGAGAGAGAGAGAGAGAGAGAGAGAGAGAGAGAGAGAGAGAGAGAGAAACAAGTAAAATGTGTTCACTCAGTACACTGGGTAAACACAAGTGATACTCTATAGTTGGCGCTAGTCAGTATTGTGTAGGATATAGTGGCAGCTATATAAGACCAGTACTGGTTGAGATGTAAGGTCCCAGTCAGTAAATGAAAAATGTGTATACAAGAGTAGATACAGCGCCTATATATCCATTAAAATATGGGTGGTATATGGGAATATGAATGAGAGCTAAAGACAATTAGTTAAGAAATAATAACAATCAAAAGAATATAAAAAATTATTAAAATAAATGATGCTAGAAAAATGATGAATAGATTATGAAACAATGTTCATATGAGTCTTTAGACAATATACAGTCCGTGGTAAATCTTCACATGAAGTTGATATCAGTAAATAAATGGTATATAATACCCTTACCAGATATTACCTCAATCTAATGAGGTAAGTATGCCGCACTGGGGGTATATACAGATGGTAGAATCTTCTCCTTGTATCCAGATGTGGTGCCTCTTGGGTTTTCGTTAGCCTCCTGGAGTATGCAGGGATGTATTTCTGGTTGTAGATAGATCCCTTGTACTTCCTTTGTGTTGGTAGTTAGCCTCTTGGAGTACCTTTTCTGTCTTGGTATCAACTTTCTGCCAGGCCGCAATGCATGCCTCCGATACCGCTGTACAGTTTTGCAACTCAAACCTTCAGCTCCCTTCACATATTTTCTATGGGATTAAGACCTGGACACTGGCTAAGCCACTGTAGGACCTTAATATGCTTCTTCTTGAGCCACTCCTTTGTTGCCTTGGACGTGTATTTTGGGTCATTGTCATGCCGGAATACCAATCCACATCCCATTTTTAATGCCCTGGCTGAGGGAAGGACATTTATACACCCATGCACATACATACATATATACATACACATACACACATTTATACACCCATGCACATACATACATATATACATACACATACACACATTTATACACCCATGCACATACATACACATACACACATTTATACACCCATGCACATACATACACATACACATACACACATTTATACACCCATACACATTCATACACATACACACATTTATACACCCATACACATACATACATATATACATACACATACACACATGTATACACCCATACACATACATACACATACACACATTTATACACCCTGACCCATACACATACATACATACACATACACACATTTATACACCCATACACATAAACACATTTATACACCCATGCACATACATACACATACAAACATTTATACAACCATGCACATACATACACATACACATATTTATACACCCATGCACATACACACATTTATGCACCTATGCACATACATACACATACAAACATTTATACACCCATGCACATACATACGCATAAACACATTTATACACCCTGACCCATACACATACATACATACATACATACATACATACACATACACATATTTATACACCCATGCACATACACACATTTATACACCTATGCACATACATACACATAAACACATTTATACACCCATGCACATTCATACACATACACATATTTATACACCCATGCACATACATACACACATTTATACACCCATGCACATACATAAGCATACACACATTTATACACCCCCATGCACATACATACACATAAACACATTTATACACCCATGCACATACATGCACATACAAACATTTATACACCCATGCACATACATACACATACACACATGTATACACCCATGCACATACATACGCATACACACATTTATACACCCTGACCCATACAAATACACACATTTATACATACATACATACACACATTTATACACCCATGCACATACATACACATACACACATTTATACACCCATGCACATACATACAAATACACAAATTTATACACCCATGCACATACACACATTTATACACCCATACACATACATACATACACATACACACATTTATACACCCATGCCCATACATACACACATGTATACACCCATGCACATACATACACATACTCACATTTATACACCCATGCACATACATACACATACACACATTTATACACCCATGCACATACATACACATACACACATTTATACACCCATGCACATACATACACATACACACATTTATACACCCATACACATACATACACATACACACATTTATATACCCATGCACATAAATACACATACACACATTTTTACACCCATGCACATACATACACATACACACATTTATACACCCATACACATACATACACATACACACATTTATACACCCATGCACATACATACACATACTCACATTTATACACCCATGCACATACATACACATACACACATTTATACACCCATGTACATACATACACATACACACATTTATACACCCATGCACATACATACACATACACACATTTATACACCCATGCACATACATACACATACACACATTTATACACCCATGCGCAAACATACACATACACACATTTATACACCCATGCACATACATACACATACACACATTTATACACCCATGCACATACATACACATACACACATTTATACACCCATGCACATACATACACATACACACATTTATACACCCATACACATATTTATACACCCATACACATACATACACATACACACATTTATACACCCATGCACATACATACACATACACACATTTATACACCCATGCACATACATACACATACATACATTTATACACCCATACACATACATACACAAATTTATACACCCATACACATACATACAAACACATACACACATTATACACCCATGCACATACATACACATACACACATTTATACACCCATGCACATGCACACACATACACATATTTATACACAAATGCACATACATACACATACACACATTTATACACCCATGCACATACATACACATACACACATTTATACACCCATGCACATACATACAAATACACACATTTATACACCCATGCACATGCACACACATACACATATTTATACACAAATGCACATACATACACATACACACATTTATACACCCATGCACATACATACACATACACACATTTATACACCCATGCACATACATACACATACACACATTTATACACCCATGCACATACACACATTTATACACCCATGCACATACATACACATACACACCTTTATACACCCATGCACTTACATACACATACACACATTTTTACACACATGCATACACATACACACATTTATACATCCATGCACATACACACATTTATACACCCATGCACATACATACACATACACACAATTATACACCCATGCACATACATACACATACACACATTTATACACCCATGCACTTACATACACATACACACATTTATACACCCATGCACATACACACATTTATACACCCATGCACATACATACACATACACACCTTTATACACCCATGCACTTACATACACATACACACATTTTTACACACATGCATACACATACACACATTTATACATCCATGCACATACACACATTTATACACCCATGCACATACATACACTTACACACATATATACACCCATGCACATACATACACATACACACATTTATACACCCATGCACATACATACACATACACACATTTTTACACACATGCATACACATACACACATTTATACACCCATGCACATACATACACATACACACATTTATACACCCCCATGCACATACATACACATAAACACATTTATACACCCATGCACATACATGCACATACACACATTTATACACCCATGAACATACATACACATACACACATTTATACACCCATGCACATACATACACATACACACCTTTATACACCCAGCACTTACATACACATACACACATTTATACACACATGCATACACATACACACATTTATACACCCATGCACATACATACACTTACACACATGCATACACATACACACATTTATACACCCATGCACATACATACACATACACACATGCATACACATCCACACATTTATACATCCATGCACATACACACATTTATACACCCATGCACATACATACACATACACACATTTATACACCCATGCACATACATACACTTACACACATTTATACACCCATGCACATACATACACATACACTCATTTATACACCCATGCACATACATACACACATTTATACACCCATGCACATACATACACTTACACACATTTATACACCCATGCACATACATACACATACACTCATTTATACACCCATGCACATACATACATATATACATACACATACACACATGTATACACCCATACACATATATACACATACACACATGCATACACATACACACATTTATACACCCATGCACATACATACACATACATACATTTATACACCCATGCACATACATACACATACATACATTTATACACCCATGCACATACATACACATACATACATTTATACACCCATGCACATACATACACATACATACATTTATACACCCATGCACATACATACACTTACACACATTTATACACCCATGCACATACATACACATACACACATGTATACACCCATACACATATATACACATACACACATGTATACACCCATGCACATACATACACTTACACACATTTATACACCCATACACATACATACACTTACACACATTTATACACCCATGCACATACATACACACATTTATACACCCATGCACATACATACACACATTTATACACCCATGCACATACATACACATACATACATTTATACACCCATGCACATACATACACATACACACATTTATACACCCATGCACATACATACATACATACATTTATACACCCATGCACATACATACACATACATACATTTATACACCCATGCACATACATACACATACACACATGTATACACCCATGCACATACATACACTTACACACATTTATACACCCATGCACATATATACACATACACACATTTATACACCCATGCACATATATACACATACACACATGTATACACCCATACACATATATACACATACACACATTTATACACCCATACACATACATACACACATTTATACACCCATGCACATACATACACACATTTATACACCCATGCACATACATACACACATTTATACACCCATACACATACATACACATACACACATTTATACACCCATGCACATACATACACATACACACATTTATACACCCATACACATACATACACATACACACATTTATACACCCATGCACATACATACACACATTTATACACCCATACACATACATACACTTACACACATTTATACACCCATGCACATACATTCTAGGTTCTCACCCAAGATTTGATGGTACATGTCCCCGTCCATCGTCCCTTTGATGCAGTGAAGTTGTCATGTCCCCTTAGCAGAAAAACACCTCAAAAGAATAATGTTTCCACCTCCATGTTTGACAATGGGGATGGTGTTCTTGAGGTCATAGGCAGCATTCCTCCTCCTCCAAACAGAGCGAGTTGAGCTGATGCCAAAAAGCTCGATTTTGGTCTTACCTGACCACAACACTGTTACCCAGTTATCCTCTGAATCTTTCCGATTTTCATTGGCAACCTTCAGATGAGCCTGTACATGTGCTTTCTTGAACAGGGGGGATCTTGTGGGCACTGCAGAATTTCAGTCCTTCACAATGTATTGCGTTATCAATTGTTTTCTTGGTGACTATGGTCCCAGCTGCCTTGAGCTCATAGACAAAATTCTCCTGTGTAGTTCTGGACTGATCCCTCACCGTTCTCATGATCATTGAAACTCTACTTTTATCATCAAATTTGCTTTTTTCTCTTGGTATTCTTAGTTTAAACTAAACATAGGTAGGCTCATATGCTAATTTCTAAGCCTTTGAGGGCTGCCTCTTATCACAGGCTTTTTAAATCTCTTTTCAACACAAAGAGACAGAAAGTACACGTGGGCCATATAGATAACACTGTGTTCAGGCACAGGGGGTTATTTAAGATTTAGCACAACACAATGCTAAATTTAAGACAATAGATAATAAACAGTCACAGTCATGTGATCAGGGGCTGGAAGAAGGTTCCTAGATACAAGGTAATCACAGAAGTAAAAAGTACATTAATATAACTGTGTGGGTTATGCAAAACTGGGGAATGGGTAATAAAGGGATTATCTATCTTTTAAAACAATAACAATTCTATGGTAGACTGTCCCTTTAAAATGCAAAACAATTTATAACTTTTTTTAAATGAGTATTTCTGGATTTTGTTGTTGTTATTCTATCTCTCGCTGTTCAAATAAACCTACCATTAAAATTATAGACTGATCATTTCTTGTCAGTGGGCAAACATACAAAATCAGCAGGGGATCAAATAATTTTCCCCCTAACTATAGATATGTATTTTACATTAATCTTATAAAATATATATAAATATATATTTAATAATAAAAAGTAAAACATTTTCTGTGAAGAACATAGGAATGTAAAATATGCGTAACGCGCGTCAGGTTCGCAATTTAGGTCTAACGCGGTTGAGTAAGCGCACATGAAGAACTGCTTTCTTTAATGAACATTATTGAATAAATATTAACACAAATTATTTAAAATTATATACACACTGTAAAATATTCTAAATAATCCTTACAATATATCTATATTTTTTACATTATGTATAATTTTTATTAATATTTTGTAATTGTTCAATAATGCGTGTTGAAGCTAACAATTCATGTGCTCTAACCCAACCGCGTTAGCCCTAAATTGTGAACCCTGATGTGCATTACGCATTTTTTTCATTCCTATAGTCTTCAAATGGAAAAAAAATACTTTTTTTTTATTAAATATATATTTCTATATCTAACTTATAATAATGTAAAATACATATCTATACCTATATAACCAAATGAATAAATATACTATAAAAAGTGCATATCCTGTAAGTGAAGAACATTGGAATGTTAAATATGTCCAGTACAGTAAAACATAAATACGTAAATACATATGAACATAAGGTTTTGTGTGAGGGTTTATCAAGTCCTTTTAGTTGTGGAATTTGTAAATTGAAAATAGCCCTTTAAGCATATTAAGGGATAGATTTATCAAATGTCGTGTGGACATGATCATGTCCGCCCAACATTGATAAATGCAGTCAGCATACGCTGTCAGCATTTATCATTGCACAAGCATTTCTGGTTAAATGCTTGTGCAATGCCTCCCCCTGCACATTTGCGGCAAATCGGCGACTAGCAGGGGGTGTCAATCATCCCGATAGTATCTGATCAGATGATTGCAGTCCGTCACCTTAGAAGTGGCGGACGAGTTAAAGTGAAAGCGGTCTCATGACCACTGCTTCTTAACTTATGTTTCCGGCAAGCCTGAGGGCTCACACGGAAACAGCAGCAAACGCTGCATGATAAATCTACACACCTTTATACACCCATAAAAAGTATTTTATCACAGAAAAATATAAAAAGAATGAGAGAGTAGTATATACCACTTCTAAGCCTCACGGTGCCTCCCTCATAGAAAATTATATATTATTGGGAAAGAGAGAAAATTTATTAGAGAATACAATAATCCTCTAAAACAGAAAGGGAATAAAAACAGCACACATATGAGGTAAATTCAACCATTTATTGGACTCATATAGCATTTACAAAAGAAGTCGGCCCAAAAGTGTCCTGCCGTCTCAAGATTGGGCAGGAACATATAACCACACAACTATATACAAATTAAAAATGGGATGGCACCAAATGTGAGTTTGAAGAGTTTTTAGTTATCCTAAATAATAATGATAAGAATATCTTCCTTACCTCAGAGCTAAGTGAGAACTAACATTTTTGGATTTAACCCTTAAAAAAGAGGGTAATGTTATTGTGACAGAAAATTTCAGAAAGAGCAATGCTACTAACAACATTTTGCATGCTAGCAGCAATCATCCTGAACATCTAAAGAAGGGAATCCCATATGGTCAATTCCTCCGTTTGAGGAGGAATTATTCTTCACTATCAAAATTTGATCATCACGTGTCTCTTATGAAAGAAAGGTTCCTTTAAAGGGGCTATTCAAATAAATGCATAAAGAAAGCATTATGGAAGGCTAGAAATGTACCAAGAGACAGTCTTCTTTATGATCATAAGAAAAAGAGTGAGAATAGTCAAATTAGATTTATCACGAAATACAATGACTAATGGGATGAAATTAAAAATATAATGAAGAAGAATTGGCAGATTCTTTGTTTGGATGACAGAATTAAAAAGGGGGTAGGAGAATATCCACAAATGGTTGCTAGGAAGGCTCCAAATTTAAAGGATAGATTGGTCAGAAGTCAATTTGTGAGGGGACCCTCAAATTCAGATTGGCTAAGAAAAGACAGAGGGATAAAAGGAAGTTTCCCTTGTGGACACTGTGTGTACTGTGTCCATATGGACAGTACCAAGCAGTTTTCGGTTTCGTCCGAAAAAGTTTTTGATATACAGTATTTTTTCAATTGTAAATCAGAAGGGGTTGTATACCTTCTACGGTGTTCCTGCCCGGTCTTTTATGTAGGTAAAATGAAGAGAGTAATAAAGGACCGGGTACAGGAACACTGAGATGATATTTGATATGCTAGAGATACTAATGTATCTAAACATTTCAACTCTGTACACAATGGTGAAGTAGAGTCTCTTAAATTTATTGATAAAGGGATTTCCAATGGACGTGGAGGCGACAATGATAGAACTCTCCTCCAAAAAGAGGCTAAATGGATATACAGATTAGGAACTAGAATCCCTGTAGGTTTAAATGATAAACTAGAATTTGCTAGTTTTTGTGAAATTTGAGTACATTTTCTTTTGTTTTTTGAATATACAGATACTTACCTATCCTTTGTTGAAGATTACTAAGTAGGGTCTTAAGAATGAATTTTTAGATGCTGACAGGTGTTCCTATATATACTTTGCTAGATAGATACATCTTAGTTTTTGTTTAGAAGATTATGGTGAATATACTAGCAGGCTATCCGGTATTGTGAATGCCATGGTGAGGGGGTGAGAATGTGTAACTGTTTTGGAGTATATTTTGGCTGTTCTCTAAGGAATTAAAAGTGAATGGCTATGATTAAATATCCCAAATTAGTGAAATTTTGTATATACAGAAAAGTTTGTTTTAGAAAAAGGGCAATGCAGTATTTGTATGTGTGATCTGGTTGATTGACCTGCCCCTTTAAGGAAATAAGAGGAAACACATAATGATTATCCAATTAGATACCACAGGTGCTTTATAAGGAGGAGGTCTTATGCAAGTAAGGTATGCCCTGATGAGCCCCTGAAACACGTTACTGTGGGGGTGAAACGTGCGTTGGCACTTGTGTATTTTTGTTGTGGAGGGGAGTCGACTAACTCCATGATATTCAATGTGTGAACTATTCTTATTATGACTGCCTGTGATCATTTGTTTGTAACAGTATGAGCAACTTCGCTTGTAGTAAACGAGGCTATACACTGCTGTGCTCTGAAAGGTACATCTGTGGTAAGATTGCACAGTATGTTATATGCGGGTCTCGAGGTGTTATCCTGCTGAATTAGATACACCTGTGGTAAGACCGGATGCACTGAGCTAAGCGTGGTGAATGCCGTAACCTTTTCTATGCGTGGCAGCTTTGGAGCAGAAAGGATTGCATGACATAGGATGAATGGTAAATCTGTGGTAAGATTTACGCTATACCCTATGCATGCTTTAAGGTACATCCTTTGGTAAGAACAAACGAAGATCATCGCATCTGTTAACAAAGTATCCAGCGTGAGGCGTGGTTTACTACCTGTGTGAATACAAGGTACAAGGTGGAGCGTAGATTACTACCTGTGTGATTGTCAAGTGGAGTGGAACGGATGGCTTGCTTGATAAAGATTGGTACGTCTGTGGTAAGATATCCGATAAATGCTCACTATGCAATCTGTTGTTTAAAGTATATCTTTTGGTAAAGAACGGATACATAGTGCCTAATATAAAGATTGCCGCATTTGATAAACAAAGTATCCAGCGTGAGGCGTGGCCTACTAGCTGTTTAAATACAAGGTGCAGCGGAGCGGATTGCTTGCATAAGATATTTGCTACATCTGTGGTAAGATTATGTGGATATCTTATACATGCTTAGAAATACAATCTGGTGTTTAAGGTACATCTTTGGTAAGAACGGGTACATAGTATCCAATACGAAGATTGTTTTCCTTGCTAACAGTACGGCTTGTCCAATCAGGAGAGCCTTGTAGGCTGATTCACAGGGAGGTGACGAGTGAACTTTTTGTTAACGATGTATGAACTCCTGTACTTGCCCTAATAAGACTGTATATATTTATCTTATGATTATAGAAGACAGGTTACCGTATAATTGAGACAAGAGGAGGGTTATTTCATTGTTATACATTTGGTAGTTCATCATAAAAGGTTATGTGTGATCGTTTTGTTAGACATAACTATTGATATTTTGTTGCTTGTACTCTGCTATATGTGATTGATATAGAGTGTATATATATCAGATATTCATGCAGCTTTGTGGCTTTACTCCATCTTTGCATGGATATATGATAAATTAGAGCTCTAACTGTTTTGGGTTATTTATAATCCGATCCAGATACTATTGCTATTTATGTGATTCAATGATACAGGCCTTTGTCATATCGATATAAGATTAGTTCTGGTTTTTAATTTGTAAATAGTTGTGTGGTTATATGTTCCTGCCCAATCTTGAGATGGCGGGACACTTTTGGGCCGACTTCTTTTGTAAATGCTATATGAGTCCAATAAATGGTTGAATTTACCTCATATGTGTGCTGTTTTTATTCCCTTTCTGTTTTAGAGGATTATTGTATTCTCTAATAAATTTTCTCTCTTTCCCAATAATATATATTTTATCACAGAACTGATAATGTAAAAAGTGCTGCCATAAATAATTGTTGATTTTAATCATCTGCTACAGTTAACATGCAGGTAATTATCAAGCAATAGATTGTGAACAGCCCAGTTTTTACAAATAGACTAACAGTATGTAGAGTTGTTGTCTAACAGAGATTCCGCATTCTACAAAACTCACAGTATCGCTATTTTTCCACTGCACACAAACCAAAAAAAAAAAAAAAATCATGACCTGTTTTGGTTTTTCTTTAAACATCAAATAGAACTTTTCAGTCTCAAAAAGTTTATCAAACTGACAGTTTGTTATTCACCTATTAGAGGCCAGTAAATACATTTTCTAGTGTCTGAATACATGGAAGTTCCCTGCTAGTACATTCTGTACTGAATAACAAATGCTGTTTAGTATAAATTGAGGTAAGTGGTCTGCATGGTAATTGTTCACACTATTTTCCAAGAGTACACTTTATATCATAATGATGCCGTTATCATGCTGAGGTATTCCAGGCAGGGAAACCCCATTTAAATAGCATTTCTTTGACTTTGAAAACCTATTTAATTCAAGTGATATCATTCATGAAGAGTTTGTCAGGCATGGACTAATGGAACCTTAAATATACTTTAAGCAAAAAAATAAATGTTGTAATGTAGACTCTGGTCAATAGATAACTCAAATGCAAACGTATGTAACAGGTGACTGTCGTCTACATCCGAGATATTCAACTAACACCCTAGGGGCAATGAACATTAGTTTTGTGGCCCCAAGAAAAAGCAAAACAAGAAATGTGTGCTTTTGGGATTTCTGGAAGGGAGGGGGCAGCAGACAACTTTACCTAAATCTGTCTCCGTCCCACTGGAACATTTTAGGAAATAAAATATTATTGGGTGTTTCACAGCCATGAATTTATATGCTGCCCTTAAGGGTTCTGACATATTGATATGAGGCCCCCATATTCAATACTGGACTTGATTTTAATCATTTCAATATGTAACTGAAACACTGAACTGCTGAGACTTTGCACTTTCCCATGTCATGTGACGAGGGACAGACAAACCAGCACTGCCTAAGGATGCTGGGGGAGAGGACGTGCTAAATAACCAGCAAGAACAAGAAAGGGGGAGAGGACGTGCTAAATAACCGGCAAGAACAAGAAAGGGGGAGAGGCCATGTTTTCTATCTCTCTTGAAAAAGTTAGTCCCAGACCTGGCTGTTTTGTTGCAGGTACATATATTAACTATAAACATTTAACTGTGTATCTGTAGTAACTGTTGTCATTAATAGGGCTTTGTGTGCTGCATTCCTGCTGCTAAATATATTCTTACGACTGGATTATTCTAGCTGCAGGGACTTATTTAAAGTAAGGAAATGTATTGTGATTATTGTTGTAGTATCTCTTTAACAAAAGAGTTATATTAGATTAGAAGTGGAGTTTAAAAGTAACAGAGTGCTATTGTGCGTTAACCTCACTCGAGGACAATCAATAGTATTAGTCTAGGGTGCGCATCTGCATGTCAGATTGCTTGGGTGCACTAAATCCCCACATAATAGACTTTAATGGAACGCCTAGAAAAATTTATGTCAGACATCGCTTGAGCGCTAATTCATCGGTGCTGTAAGCTGATGGTGCACTAACAGTGGAGTTCTTTATGTAGTTCTTTGCTATAGTGGTAATATTAATGGGTTACTTCAGCTGTAAAAAAAATTCACAGCGGAATTTTGGCATTTCCAATGCGTAACTCCCTACTTGTAATGCAAGTACAATGAGCACTCTGATAGAGCTCCCTGCGCTATCCCTTAACTTTAACTAAAAAAAGTTTCATCTGTGTTAAGATGTGTTAGGTAAAATCTGCAACAGATCTACTTGTAAAACCAGATTGTGCGTTATTCGATAACACACCCTGTGCTAGCGAGTGCTTTCCACTTGTAATCTAGCCCACTGTGTTCTCATGTCGGACTTCTATGTCTGTGAATAATAATCTACTCATTAGGGTGGGTTCCCCATACACAGAAGTGGAGGCACCGTATCAGAACAAGATGTCCATTCTCCCAACTAAGGCGGAGGTTCAGTTTCCCTATAAACAACTGAAGAAAATGCTGCTCACTCAGCAAGGGAAGAAGACATTATTCTGTGCTTCAAATACAAATATTTACAGCCAGATTTATTATTCTTTGGCTGGACAAGGTTCCCAGGCTTGTGATGTCTGGATTCATCATTGATCAAGCAGGGGTTGCCAATTCCCCTGCTCGGATCAGTCCAGGATTTTAATCCTCCACCTCTGAGATGGGGGAAGGGTAAGGAAGCAATGGTCTTACCATCGCTGCTTCTTAAATTACAGTTGTAGGCTCGAGACGGCACAACAAGAGTCATTTACAGCTTTATACATTTTCCCTAAAATATTACAGAGAAATTATCTCTGTCTTATACACAAACAATCCCTCTCTAGTAACTCACAAATAGATAAATAATCTAATAGAGAGGTTCCTTGTCTCTCATAAATGCAGCCCCCCATCAATACATTATATATATGTTAAATAACTATGTTCCCGCTATCTTAAAAACATAACCCATTCAATCTGATACTCAACAGTAGTTTTTAATACAGATATGTATAATTATAGAAATAAACAATTAATATCATACATACAGCCAACTACCCATTACCATATGTATAAATATTTAATATTTTAGAGAAATTCCTTCAGCATCATATACACAGCACCCTCATCATTACTGTATATACAGACATATCATGTTATGAAGAGTTTCCTTAAGCCTTATATATATATAATATGTCATGTGAGGTCCATGCTGAGAGATTCAAGAATCCAGTTTAAAAACCAGATAAACACTGTTGGGGACTATAATTCTAAGCATGACTTCTATTGTCATTTACTTGAAGGGAATTTTAAAATTGAAATGTGCAGGGGTGCTGTTTTTTTTACTTAAAATGCTTCTAGTCAAAGTGACATGGATTGCTCACATTCAGTTATTGTCCAAAAGCAGGCATTTCTCAAGAATTAGTTCCTTCCAAAACACAAACATTAGCCAAATCACTAATCCATTGACTCAGCATTTTCCATCTTGAATACTTTAAGGTGAATCCCTTACACATCACTCCTCATCTGCTACACCCATGACAATGCCCTCACTAGCCCCTCTTAGCCTTAATAGTAAACATTTAATTATTGTCTCTAACATACAAAACTCCAAACAACCCTCATGCTGCAGCTTTTAATATCTCTGTCTTTTTCTACAAATAATATCCCCTAGCCACCCCACTGCTCTGGGCAGTCATACATTTGCCTGATGAAGCCTAATGAGAAGAATCTGCGGGTGAATCACTTGTTATGCTGGTTTGCCACACCCAATTGAGCTCCGTGAGAGTAATGGTGAATGAATACAGGCTGATTAATAAGCAACTCCAGAGATAATAACAGTGATGTTTCCTACAAATTTGGATAGATGAACCTGTGATATTAGCAGTTTAGTAAGCGAGCCCACCTCTTTTTTTGCTGATAATGTGTAACTGAACAGAAAGGGATCCTGCAAGAAAAGCACATTAGACCAATCAGCTGTGCACATATGAGTTGTGTGACTAATGGTGATGATTGGATCAGCAACGTTTTCAGCTCAGGACCAGCAGTGCTCTACGAGTCCCAAGCATGTCATTTTTTTTTTAACTATAATGGCCCTTTAATCTGATAGCATTAAAATCTGTTTAGTTGGGTTTGACAGCTTCATCTCACATTCAAAAGTTCAGCTAACATTGTAGATAAAAAGAAGAAGGCGCCACAATAGTGCACAATCAGTAGTATTAGATCATCGCACACACATACAAGTTCTACTTACTAGATGCAAGGCACTTGAGAAGTGCCACAAAAGCACTGTGGACCCTTAATAGCTGCCCAGATAGCTATACTCTCGCATATATCGGGTGAGGAGACTCCAATACCCAGATCGTAGTAACCAGTCAATATTAAGCAGTCGGAAATCTAAGTCCCAAAGAGATATTGGTAGAGCTATTTGCTCACAAACCGCAAATATGGGGTATCCAAAAGTTAAAGCACTATGCTCAGCATAAATCCAGTCGTGATATCCAATATTGTAAAAACAAATTTGGCTTTATTAAAATAAGTTATAGAACACAACGCTATATATAAATACATTTTTATAATAAAAATATGTAATAAAAATAACAAAACATGTCCAATAGGCTAATATGATCATATAATTACGATGTGTGGGTAGTACTAATAAGGGTTGAACTGACTAAAAACATGTAAGATAAGCTAGATAGTTCATAAAATAATCCTATGGGATATTGGGCATTAAAAAAATAAAAGGACAATAATATTGATAGTCCTGAAATATAATGTACTAACTAGACAAATGGAATCTGCTATGAGGGAGAGGAGTTAAGAGGAGTTTGAAATAACATCATAGAAACATAGGCCTAGATTTGGAGTTCGGCGGTAGCCATCAAAACCAGCGTTAGAGGCTCCTAACGCTGGTTTTGGCCGCCCGCTGGTATTTGGAGTCAGTGATTAAAGGGTCTAACGCTCACTTTTCAGCCGCGACTTTTCCATACCGCAGATCCCCCTACGCCATTTGCGTAGCCTATCTTTTCAATGGGATCTTTCTAACGCCGGTATTTAGAGTCGTTTCTGCAGTGAGCGTTAGAGCTCTAACGACAAAACTCCAGCCGCCTGAAAATAGCAGGAGTTAAGAGCTTTCTGGCTAACGCCGGTTTATAAAGCTCTTAACTACTGTACTCTAAAGTACACTAACACCCATAAACTACCTATGTACCCCTAAACCGAGCTCCCCCCACATCGCCGCCACTCGATTAAAAATTTTAACCCCTAATCTGCCGACCGCCACCTACGTTATACTTATGTACCCCTAATCTGCTGCCCCTAACCCCGCCGACCCCTGTATTACATTTATTAACCCCTAACCTGCCCCCCACAACGTCGCCGCCAGCTACTTAAAATAATTAACCCCTAATCTTCCGACCGCAAAGCGCCGCCACCTACGTTATCCCTATGTACCCCTAATCTGCTGTCCCTAACACCGCCGACCCCTATATTATATTTATTAACCCCTAATCTTCCCCCCTCAACGTCGCCGACACCTACCTACACTTATTAACTCCTAATCTGCCGAGCGGACCTGAGCGCTACTATAATAAATTTATTAGCCCCTAATCCGCCTCACTAACCCTATCATAAATAGTATTAACCCCTAATCTGCCCTCCCTAACATCGCCGACACCTACCTTCAATTATTAACCCCTAATCTTCCGATCGGAGCTCACCGCTATTCTAATAAATGTATTAACCCCTAAAGCTAAGTCTAACCCTAACACTAACACCCCCCTAACTTAAATATAATTTACATCTAACGAAATAAATTAACTCTTATTAAATAAATTAATCCTATTTAAAGCTAAATACTTACCTGTAAAATAAACCCTAATATAGCTACAATATAAATTATAATTATATTATAGCTATTTTAGGATTAATATTTATTTTACAGGCAACTTGGTATTTATTTTAACTAGGTACAATAGCTATTAAATAGTTAAGAACTATTTAATAGTTACCTAGTTAAAATAATTACAAATTTACCTGTAAAGTAAATCCTAACCTAAGATATAATTAAACCTAACACTACCCTATCAATAAAATAATTAAATAAACTACCTACAATTACCTACAATTAACCTAACACTACACTATCAATAAATTAATTAAATACAATTCCTACAAATAAATACAATTAAATAAACTAGCTAAAGTACAAAAAATAAAAAAGAACTAAGTTACAGAAAATAAAAAAATATTTACAAACATAAGAAAAATATTACAACAATTTTAAACTAATTACACCTACTCTAAGCCCCCTAATAAAATAACAAACACCCCCAAAATAAAAAATTCCCTACCCTATTCTAAATTAAAAAAGTTACAAGCTCTTTTACCTTACCAGCCCTGAACAGGGCCCTTTGCGGGGCATGCCCCAAGAAGTTCAGCTCTTTTGCCTGTAAAAAAAAACATACAATACCCCCCCCCCCAACATTACAACCCACCACCCACATACCCCTAATCTAACCCAAACCCCCCTTAAATAAACCTAACACTAAGCCCCTGAAGATCTTCCTACCTTGTCTTCACCGATCCGTCCTGGCTCCAAGATCTTCATCCAACCCAAGCGGGGGTTGGCGATCCATAATCCGGTGCTGAAGAGGTCCAGAAGAGGCTCCAAAGTCTTCCTCCTATCCGGCAAGAAGAGGACATCCGGACCGGCAAACATCTTCTCCAAGCGGCATCTTCGATCTTCTTCCATCCGGTGCGGAGCGGGTCCATCTTGAAGCAGGCGACGCGGATCCATCCTCTTCTTCCGATGTCTCCCGACTAATGACGGTTCCTTTAAGGGACGTCGTCCAAGATGGCGTCCCTCGAATTCCGATTGGCTGATAGGATTCTATCAGCCAATCGGAATTAAGGTAGGAATTTTCTGATTGGCTGATGGAATCAGCCAATCAGAATCTAGTTCAATCCGATTGGCCGATCCAATCAGCCAATCAGATTGAGCTCGCATTCTATTGGCTGATCGGAACAGCCAATAGAATGCGAGCTCAATCTGATTGGCTGATTGGATCAGCCAATCGGATTGAACTTGATTCTGATTGGCTGATTCCATCAGCCAATCAGAAAATTCCTACCTTAATTCCGAATGGCTGATAGAATCCTATCAGCCAATCGAAATTCGAGGGACGCCATCTTGGATGACGTCCCTTAAAGGAACCGTCATTCGTCGTTCAGTCGTCGGTCCGGATGGATGTTCCGCGCTGGGGGTCTTCAGGATCCTGCCGCTTCGCTCCGGATGGAAGACCATAGAAGATGCCGCCTGGATGATGACTTCAATCGGATGGAAGATCCTCTTCTGCCCCGCTTGGATGAAGACTTTGACCGGATCATGGACCTCTTCAGCCCCCCGCTTGGGCTTGGATCAGGACATCGGAGGAGCTCTTCAGGACGGATCGGTGAACCTGGATGGTGAAGACAAGGTAGGAAGATCTTCAGGGGATTAGTGTTAGGTTTATTTAAGGGGGGTTTGGGTTAGATTAGGGGTATGTGGGTGGTGGGTTGTAATGTTGGGGGGGGGGTATTGTATGTGTTTTTTTTTACAGGCAAAAGAGCTGAACTTCTTGGGGCATGCCCCGCAAAGGGCCCTGTTCAGGGCTGGTAAGGTAAAAGAGCTTGTAACTTTTTAAATTTAGAATAGGGTAGGGAATTTTTTATTTTGGGGGGCTTTGTTATTTTATTAGGGGGCTTAGAGTAGGTGTAATTAGTTTAAAATTGTTGTAATATTTTTCTTATGTTTGTAAATATTTTTTTATTTTTTGTAACTTAGTTCTTTGTTATTTTTTGTACTTTAGCTAGTTTATTTAATTGTATTTATTTGTAGCAATTGTGTTTAATTAATTTATTGATAGTGTAGTGTTAGGTTAATTGTAGGTAATTGTAGGTAATTTATTTAATTATTTTATTGATAGGGTAGTGTTAGGTTTATTTGTAACTTAGGTTAGGATTTATTTTACAGGTAAATTTGTTATTATTTTAACTATTTTAGCTATTAAATAGTTCTTAACTATTTAATAGCTATTGTACCTGGTTAAAATAAATACAAAGTTACCTGTAAAATAAATATTAATCCTAAAATAGCTACAATATAATTATAATTTATATTGTAGCTATATTAGGATTTATTTTACAGGTAAGTATTTAGCTTTAAATAGGAATAATTAATTTAATAAGAGTTAATTTATTTCGTTAGATGTAAATTATATTTAAGTTAGGGGGGTGTTAGTGTTAGGGTTAGACTTAGCTTTAGGGGTTAATACATTTATTAGAATAGCGGTGAGCTCCGGTCGGAAGATTAGGGGTTAATAATTGAAGGTAGGTGTCGGCGATGTTAGGGAGGGCAGATTAGGGGTTAATACTATTTATGATAGGGTTAGTGAGGCGGATTAGGGGTTAATAACTTTATTATAGTAGCGCTCAGGTCCGCTCGGCAGATTAGGGGTTAATAAGTGTAGGTAGGTGTCGGCGACGTTGTGGGGGGCAGATTAGGGGTTAATAAATATAACATAGGGGTCGGCGATGTTAGGGCAGCAGATTAGGGGTACATAGGGATAACGTAGGTTGCGGCGGTTTACGGAGCGGCAGATTAGGGGTTAAAAGTGTAATGCAGGGGTCAGTGATAGCGGGGTCGGCAGAATAGGGGTTAATAAGTGTAAGGTTAGGGGTGTTTATACTCGGGGTACATGTTAGAGTGTTAGGTGCAGACGTAGGAAGTGTTTCCCCATAGGAAACAATGGGGCTGCGTTAGGAGCTGAACGCTGCTTTTTTGCAGGTGTTAGGTTTTTTTTCAGCTCAAACAGCCCCATTGTTTCCTATGGGGGAATCGTGCACGAGCACGTTTTTTATGCCGGCCGCGTCCGTAAGCAACTCTGGTATCGAGAGTTGCATTTGCGGTAAAAATGCTCTACGCTCCTTTTTTGGAGCCTAACGCAGCATTTGTTTGAACTCTCGATACCAGAGTTAATTTTATGGTGCGGCCAGAAAAAAGCCCGCGGAGCGTTAACAGCCCTTTTACCGCCGAACTCCAAATCTAGGCCATAGAAACATAGATATTGACGGCAGATAAGAGCCATAGGCCCAGCAAGTCTGCCCCACCTTACCTAACAGTATATACTTATCTAGTTCGTAGGATAGCCCTATGCTTGTCCCATGCATTTTTAAAGTCCCCCACAGTGTTTGTTGCTACTACCTCTTGAGGAAGTTTATTCCATAAATCAATCACTCTTTCTGTAAAGAAGTGCTTCCTCAAATTACTCCTGAATCTACTACCCTTTAGCTTGAGCTCATGACCCCTTGTTCTTGAATTTTCCATTTTATGTAAAATACCCACAGCCTCAGTTTTACTAAACCCTTTAATGTACTTGAAAGTTGCTATCATATCACCTCTTTCCCTTCTCTCCTCTAAGCTATACATATTTAGGTCATTGAGCCTATCCTGGTAAGTTTTATTTTTTAGACCATGTACCATTTTGGTAGCCCTCCTTTGCACAGATTCAAGTTTGTTAATATCCTTCTGAAGATATGGCCTCCAGAACTGCACACAATACTCAAGATGAGGCCTAACTAATGATCTATAAAGTGGCATAAGAACCTTACTATTTCTGCTGCAAATACCTCTACCAATACATCCAAGCATTCTGCTAGCCTTCACTTGTGATCAGACTTCACTTGTGATTCCGCATTTGTTGTTTATTTGTTGGAATGCCAATGCGGAATACAATATACTGGTAGAACCTCTAGACCCCTAAAAAAGAGGTGGGGTGAACATCTAAGGAACCTCAAAAAGACTTTAGTAAACCATAGTGTACCTCACCACAGAGCTAAACACCATGAAGGTGAATCTAATCTTTTAAAAATATTTCCCATTGAACAGATCATTCCCAAATGGGGAAGAAATAGATTTTTACATTTAAGACAGAAGGAGACTTATTGGATCTGGAAAATGAAAACTATCCACATGGTTTAAATGAACATATTGACATGGTCGCCTTTAATTAACCTTTAAGATTGTTTTATATGATATATCCTGGGACATTAGTGGATATATCAATAACTTATTTATATTTCAATATGGGTCATATCGATCCAATATGTATCATATATCAATAGTTCCTCTATGGATGTAGGTTTTATTTTTAGGCTCTCATCTTTCCTTCATAGCAGATTCCATTTGGGACTCATCTAGGACTTTATCACTATTTACATATGGCTAGATTTAGAGTTTTGTCGGTAACGACCCGCGTAGCTAACGCTGGTTTTTTTTCCCCCGCACCTTTTAAATACCTCTGGTATTGAGAGTTCACAGAAGGGCTGCGTTAGGCTCCAAAAAGGGAGCGTATAGCATAATTTACCGCCACTGCAACTCTCAATACCAGCGGTGCTTACGGACGCGGCCAGCTTCAAAAACGTGCTCGTGCACGATTCCCCCATAGGAAACAATGGGGCCGTTTTAGCTTAAAAAAAAACCTAACACCTGCAAAAAAGCAGCGTTCAGCTCCTAACGCAGCCCCATTGTTTCCTATGGGGAAACACTTCCTAAGTCTGCACCTAACACCCTAACATGTACCCCGAGTCTAAACACCCCTAATCTTACACTTATTAACCCCTAATCTGCCGCCCCCACTATCACTGACCGCTGCATATTTTTTTAACCCCTAATCTGCCGTTCCGTACACCGCCGCCACCTACGTTATCCCTATGTACCCCTAATCTGCTGCCCCTAACACCGCCGACCCCTATATTATATTTATTAACCCCTAATCTGCCGCCCCCAACGTCGCCTCCACCTACCTACAATTATTAACCCCTAATCTGCTGATCGGACCTCACCGCTACTATAATAAAGTTATTGACCCCTAATCCGCCTCACTCCCGCCTCAATAACCCTATAATAAATAGTATTAACCCCTAATCTGCCCTCCCTAACATAACCGACACCTAACTTCAAGTATTAACCCCTAATCTGCCAACCGGACCTCACCGCTACTAATAATAATATAATTTATTAACCCCTAAAGCTAAGTCTAACCCTAACACTAACACCCCTCTAAGTTAAATCGGAACAGCCAATAGAATGCGAGCTCAATCTGAATCAGAATTTTCCTACCTTAATTCCGATTGGCTGATAGAATCCTATCAGCCAATCGGAATTCGAGGGACGCCATCTTGGATGACATCATTTAAAGGAACCGTCATTCGTCGGGAAGTCGTCGGGCAGGATGGATGTTCCACGTTGGCGGCATGAAGATGGATCCGGAAGAAAGAAGATTGAAGATGCCGCTTGGATCAAGACTTCAGCCCGATGATGGACTTCTTCAGCCGCCGCTTGGATCAAGACTTCAGCCCGATGATGGACCTCTTCAGCCCGATGATGGATCTCTTCAGCCCCCGCTTGGGCTTGGATAAAGACTTCGGAGGTTCCTCTGGACCGATCGGTGATACCCGGCGTGGTGAAGATAAGGTAGGAAGATCTTCAGGGGCTTAGTGTTAGGTTTATTTAAGGGGGGTTTGGGTTAGATTAGGAGTATGTGGGTGGTGGGTTGTAATGTTGGTGGGGGGGGTATTGTATGTTTTTTTTTCCAGACAAAAGAGCAGAATTATTTGGGGCATGCCCCGCAAAAGGCCCTTTTAAGGGCTGGTAAGGTAAAAGAGCTTTTCTATTTTAATTTTAGAATAGGGTAGGGCATTTTTTTATTTTGGGGGGCTTTGTTATTTTATTAGGGGGCTTAGAGTAGGTGTAATTAGCTTAAAATTGTTGTAATATTTTTATAATGTTTGTAAATATTTTTTTATTTTTTGTAACTTAGTTCTTTTTTTATTTTTTGTACTTTAGTTAGTTTATTTAATTGTATTTATTTGTAGGTATTTTATGTAATTAATTTATTGATAGTGTAGTGTTAGGTTTAATTGTAGATAATTGTAGGTATTTTATTTAATTGTAACTTAGGTTAGGCTTTATTTTACAGGTAATTTTGTAATTATTTTAAATAGGTAGCTATTAAATAGTAAATAACTATTTAATAGCTATTGTACCTGGTTAAAATAAATACAAAGTTGCCTGTAAAATAAATATAAATCCTAAAATAGCTACAATATAATTATAATTTATATTGTAGCTATATTAGGGTTTATTTTACAGGTAAGTATTTAGCTTTAAATAGGATTCATTTATTTAATAAGAGTTAATTTATTTTGTTAGATAAAAATTATATTTAACTTAGGGGGGTGTTAGTGTTAGGGTTAGACTTAGCTTTAGGGGTTAATAAATTTATTATAGTAGCGGTGAGGTACGGTCGGCAGATTAGGGGTTAATACTTGAAGTTAGGTGTCGGCGATGTTAGGGAGGGCAGATTAGGGGTTAATAAAATTTATTATAGGGTTATTGAGGCGGGAGTGAGGCGGATTAGGGGTTAATAACTTTATTATAGTAGCGGAGAGGTCCGGTCGGCAGATTAGGGGTTAATAATTGTAGGTAGGTGGCAGCGACGTTGGGGGTGGCAGATTAGGGGTTAATAAATATTATGTAGGTGTCGGCGGTGTTAGGGGCAGCAGATTAGGGGTACATAGGGATAACGTAGGTTGCGGCGGTGTGCGGTCGGCAGATTAGGGGTTACAAATTTTTATTAGAGTGGCGGCGATGTGGGGGGGCCTCGGTTTAGGGGTACATAGGTAGTTTATGGGTGTTAGTGTACTTTAGAGCACAGTAGTTAAGAGCTTTATGAACCGGCGTTAGCCCAGAAAGCTCTTAACTCCTGGCTTTTCTCTGCGGCTGGAGTTTTGTCGTTAGATTTCTAACGCTCACTTCAGCCAAGACTCTAAATACCGGCGTTAGAAAGATCCCATTGAAAAGATAGGATACGCAATTGGCGTAGGGGGATCTGCGGTATGGAAAAGTTGCGGCTGCAAAGTGAGCGTTAGACCCTTTCCTGACTGACTCTAAATACCAGCGGTAGCCCAAAACCAGCGTTAGGAGCCCCTAACGCTGGTTTTGACGGCTAACGCCAAACTCTAAATCTAGGCGATAGTGATCACGTTTGTTTTTAATTTTTTTTATTTTATAATTTCTACAGTTATTGTTATTACTTATTATTTACATATATTGTATATTTCACTTTATTGAGCCCCTAATCACTCAGTTACTATAGGGTTTGGGATTTGTGTTATTATCACATAATTTATATAGTTATGCACTGTATGAGCAACAAAGTACTAACTAACAAAATTGTTGCTCACTGCCTATTGGCATTATTATTATTAGTTTAATTTTGTTATATTTGTTTCACATTTGGATGAGCAGTGTGTATATTTATTCACATATTGCAATTTGTAAATTTTTAGTAGGCGCATCTAACTTTTTTCTCCCACAGTATATCAGCTAACATTGCTGCTGCATACAAAACTTATAGAAGTGAAAGAATTGCAGTATATATGAACATTTGTGCTTAGCAATCCCAGAATATGGTCTAGGGCAAAAGGGTGTTATTTAGGCAATATAGGGGGTTGGGCATTCCTGGCTGGGGTTTGGGAAGTCTCCGGGTTCTTGGAGAGAAGCCAGGATACAAATTGAAATGATCTGAGCTCCTAACTGGAACATCATGCAAATCACTGGATGGCTGAAAGTTATGAACTAGACAGTGGTTATTTACTTGCAAACAGCAACCACATAGCAATATTTATACAAATTACCTAAAAACATTTTTATACAAAGAACATATTTTAAAGGGACAGTCAACACCAGAATTTTGATTATTTAAAAAGATAGATAGGGGCATATGTATCAAGCTTATATAA
The DNA here is from genome assembly GCF_027579735.1 of Bombina bombina. Classification (NCBI taxonomy): domain Eukaryota; kingdom Metazoa; phylum Chordata; class Amphibia; order Anura; family Bombinatoridae; genus Bombina; species Bombina bombina. Next base: position 1,123,082,198 of record NC_069503.1, read on the forward strand.
ACAGATATTTATAGGAAACAGTTATAAAGCAGCGGCCCATAACTTGTCCGCCTGCTCTGAGGCCGCAGACAGAAATCAACCGGATCGGGTTGATTGACACCCCCTGCTAGCAGCCGATTGGCCGAGAATCTGTAGGGGGCGGCATTGCACTAGCAGTTCACAAGAACTGCTGATGCAATGATAAATGCAGACAGCATATGCTGTCGGCATTTATCAATGTGTGGCGAAGATGATACGCTATTTTGTATCATGTTCGCTAGCACATTGATAAATATGCCACATAATCCGTTTATTACCCACTCCCCAGTTTTGCATAACCAACACAGATATATTAGTACACTTTTTACCTCTGTGATTACCTTGTATCTAAGCCTCTGCAGACTGCCCCCTTATTTCAGTTCTTTTGACAGACTTGCATTTTAGCCAATCAGTGCTGGGTCTTAGGTAACTCCACTGGCGTCAGCACAATGTTATCTTTAGGGCATACATGAACTAATGCCCTCTAGTGGGGAAAAATGTCAAAATGCATTCAGATAGGAGGTGGCCTTCAAGGGCTAAGAAATTAGCATATGAGCCTACCTAGGTTTAGCTTTAAACTAAGAATACATTGAGAACAAAGCAAAATTGATGATAAAAGTAAATTGTAAAGTTGTTTAAAATTATATACCCTATCTGAATTATGAATGTTTATTTTTGACTAGACTGTCTCTTTAAATTAATTTAACACTGCAGTTCTTTAAATATTAGAGGCATCCATGTTCCAGGGCTTCTGTGACCAGTTATTCTAAACCTGTGATGGCCAACTTCTTAATGCATGGGGACGCAAATCAATATTTTCAAAGCCTTAAGGGCCACATATACATGTATGGCTATTAAAGGCACAAGGGTATAAGAAAAAAAATACTTTTTTCTTATACAAAATAGTCAGATCTCAGTTCACACACCTGGAAACATGAATGTCTGTTTCGCACATATAAAACCAGACCCCTGACTGTAAGAAATAAATAATGAAATTATGTTTACCTTTTTTCAAAACGCATACAGAGCAGAAATAGTAGAAATAGAGGATGGAGCATGGAAGAGGAGTTAGCTGTGACACAGATACATAGGGGCTGGTTTATCATCTGTCTGACAGACATGATCAGCTGTAGCGATCATGTCCCCAGACATCGATAAATGCCGACAGCATATGCTGTCGGCATTTATCATTGCACAAGCAGTTCTGATGAACCGCTTGTGCAATGCCGCCTCCTGTAGATTTGCGGCCAATCTAGCAGGGGTTGTCAATCAACCCGACCGCTGCTTCTTAACTCCTAAACAGATGTATGTGGCCCCATTCGGGCCATGATAAATCACCCCCTTAGAGTTGAAGCAGCAGCACTGGCAAGGAGTCATAGGTTTAACACAACAGCAGTGAACAAGCAACCCATACCAAGGACCTGGCGATCAAAACATTGACAGACCGACAAGAAGTTGCCTGTTTGGCTTTGCTAGTCTCGCAATTTGTGGGTCTGGTGATATAGTCAAAGAAAGTGGGCGGACCCTCTCTGTTCCGACAATGTGTCTCCCATAGGAAATAAAAAATTCCAACAACATCGCCACTAATCTACGATCTCGGCAGGGGGAGTCATATTTAAAATGTGTTTACACAACATAGACTGTGCGTTGTTTCTGTGTGGGAACACAACAAGTAATGCAAATGTAAGCTAAGTTTCACAGTACATTCTATAGATTTCTCATCATCAAAATTCAAGCCACTGAAAAGCTGGTGAGATTTAAATAGCTAAAAGGTTTGTTTTGGTTTTTTTGTTTTGTTTTTTTTTGGGGGGTAATTTTTATTTTTAAGTGGAGTTTTGATTAAGAATAGGCATACCTATATATTTTTTTATGTAATAGTAGTTTTTTTTATTTTATATAATTGTAGGTTTTTTTAGGTACTGCTACGTTTTTTATTTTAGGTACTGTTTTTTGTTTTTTTTTAAAGGTACTGTTAGCTGTTTTTTAAGGTACTTTTGTTTGTTTTTTCCTGTAGGGTTGTTTTTGTGGTAACTTAGGGTGTGTTAGGTAGACTTGTGCATGATCGAAAATTTCGTTTGGATCGATTCAGATGTTTTCGAATTTCGGTTTGGATCGTTTCGAATTCGGAATTTTTTTTAATGAATTTGTTTCGGATTCGTTTCGGATTCATTCGGATTCGAATAAATTCGGCTGGATTCGGTTCGATTCGGTTCGATTCGGAAATTCTGAATTTTGGTATGTGTTAGGTGGGATATGCTGTGTATTAAACTAGTATTATGTACTGTATATTAGGTGTAACCCATAGCAGAGTGATATAACCTAATATACTGTACAATACTAGTGTGATCCATGGCCATCCGAATCTACCGAATAAATCCAAACTAATTTGGATTTATTTGGTAGATTTGACACTATTTCGATTCGGAAACCAGGGGTTAGCTGGTTAGGTGGTTTAGATGTTAGTGGGTATTTTGCAGTGGGGGTTGTGGCAGTTTATAGAGTAGTGGGGTAGTTTGCTATCTGGGGGCTGGCAGTTTAGGGGTTAATAGAGTATTATGGTAGTTTGGAATGTGGGTGTGTGGTGGTTTAGTGCTTAATAGAGTAGTGGGGTAGATTACAATGCAGGGGTGTTACTGTTTAGTTGTTAATAGGGTAGTTTGCAATGTGGCATGTGGTGGTTTAGGGGTTAATAGAGCAATGGGGTAGTTTGTGATGAGGTTGTGGGGGTTTAGGGGTTAATAGAGCAGTTTAGTACAACCTTTTCCTCCAGCAAAACTCTTTCTGCAACTTGAAAAGATTGAACGTTTAATGCGTTTGCGTTCAAGTGAGTGCATTTACTTTCAATTTGTAATACGAATGGACGTTGCCACTCAATGCCACCCATAAAAAATATGGGAAGTGTAAATTACTGCATTCGCACAAACTTATTTGTGTTAATTTGAACAGTGGGCTACTTGTAATATGTTTTTGAGTTTAAACAACACTGCAATCTTGCAATTGGTGTTACGATCCTCGTGCTAATAATAGCGCTCCACTCATAATCTGGCGCTTTATGGGGTAATATATTTTGAGTTTAAAGGGACATAAACATGCAAAACAATGTTCTTATGTGTTTATTTTTCATTATTATACTATTGCATATAACTGAGAAAAATATCTAATGTTTTTTGTAGATAAATAGGATTATTATCAACTCCTTTGTGTTTAACCCTGTGAGACCTATCTATGGAATCAGTGAAATGGTATAAATAGCAGCATCATGCTCATCGCCCCGTACTTGGTGCGTGTGTTTTTGACGGCTTTATTTATAAATATGGAGATCGTATTCAGATCCGTGGCCGCGATGTTTGGCGATGTTAGGCGAGCGTATTGATGCCGGCGAATGCAACACAGTTGACGGTTTGATAGATATCCCCCTGTAAATGTTTTAAATACACAGCTGAAGCTAGCACACATTTGGCAAGTCAATGACAAGAAGCATAGATGCATTGCAACCAATCTCCAGCCAGGTCCCGGCAGTATATTGCTTCTCCAAGTTCTGCTTCCAACTCTTCAACAAAGGATACCAAAACAATGAAGTAAATGTGAAAATAAACATACATTAAAATGTCTCTTAAAATGGCATGGTCTCTTGCATGTCCCTTTAAAGGGATGGTATACACAATTTTCATACGACTGCATGTAATAGACACTACTATTAAGTAGAATATGCACAGATACTGATCTAAAAATCCATTATAAAACCTTTTTTTAAAGCTTACTTAGAAGCTCACAGTTTATCACTGTTGATGAGGTAGTCTGGGACACCCACTTTAAGGGGCTTGGTAAACAAAAAGAGCAGACACTCCCCACCTCCCCCGTCCCAGCATATGAAAAGACAGAAAACATAAACAGGAGCCTGCAGGAGTCTGTAAACGCGCGTATACATCTGACACTGTGGGGCTTGGTTAGAAGTCTGAAAATCAGCAGAATGTTATTAAAAAATACGGAAAACTAAACATTTTTATAAAAACAACCCCAGATGGTCTGTATAAATGGAAAATCTACAAAACATTTATGCAATGAAAAATCTAGTGTACAATGTCACTTTAAAGTTCATATTAACCTCTTCTTATTAAGTTTTTTTAGCTATGTTTGAAGAATGTTAAAATGTTTACTATTAAAACCATAGCTTAAAATGTTACACCAACAAAATACCAAGTAGCGTGAAGCTTTACATTAAACTATGTTTGCTTTAATAAAAAAAATATTCCTTATTATCATAAATGAAAATGCTCCGTAACAATTTTTTTATTCTGAACGCACTTCCAATTTCAATTGATTTAATTGATTTTCATTTTATTGGATGATATAACTTTGTGGAAATTAACAAAAGCGTCTTAGGTAGATGAAGAGTTGAGAATTAATATTTTACAATTATCCTAAAGCAAATATTCATTTATATTTATTTTCTACCCAGAGGAAAAACAGAGCAAGGATTCTGCAAAAAAAAATGTTGTTTGGATTTAAAAAAAAAAAATTAATCTTTTATTTAATATGAGTGGATTTGTTTTATTATTAGTTTAGGTTAATAGTTAACTTAAAACATTTTTTTCCTATATTAAAGTTATATGAAACCTTATATGTTTCTTTCATGATTTAGATAAAGAGGCTTATGTATCAAAGGTCTTGCGGACCTGATCCGACGGTGCGGATCAGGTCCGCAAGACCTCGCTGTATGCGGAGAGCAATACGCTCTCCGTATTCAGCAATGCACCAGCAGCTCACAAGAGCTGCTGGTGCAACTCCGCCCCCCTGCAGACTTGCAGCCAATCAGCCGCCAGCAGGGAGGTGTCAATTAACCCGATCGTACTCGATCGGGTTGAATTGTTGCGATTCCTGTTCGCCTCATCAGAGCAGGCAGACAGGTTTATAGAACAGTGGTCTTTAGACCGCTGCTTTATAACTGCTGTTTCTGGCGAGTCTGAAGACTCGCCAGAAACACGGGCCCACAAGTTCCATACGGTGCTTGATAAATGGGCCGCAAAGTGTAAAATAAAAAAAAAATGTATTATAATATTTACTTCATTTTCTTGCTGTAGGTTTAGTAGAGCGTGTATGGAGCAGTGTATAAAAGCAGTTTTGCAAGAATGAATATAACAATGCATTTAATAATGGTATTCATTTGCAAGGCCACTAGCAGTTTTTGCAGAAATGCATTGTTCCAGGCATGTGCACACTAATATCATGTGAACAAAAAGTCCAAATTAAAATGATTCAGATCAAATGTACCTGTTTCCCTTGATGTAATTTATTGAGAAAGAAAATACTGAGCACTATATAGCGGCAGTGTTTGCAACAATCTTTGTAACAATGTTACAAATAAAGGGCTAGCTTACAAGTGGCGTGCTAAATTTGACTTTCACTTGCCTGCTAACTACACAAAAATATTTTTTTTTTAATGTGACCAGGTTAGTGCATGTATTACAAGTTGAAAGTAAAATGTTTGCGTGTGAGCGAAACCGGATGAGTGCTAACTTTAGGACTTAGGATATCGTGACTGCGGTAAGTTAAGAACGCGACTCTAAGCACACTGAGCATGGAGTCCACGTCTGGTTGCTCTTTTTTCCCATAGGGAGACTAAATACATACAGAGAGAAGCACACTCACAGGAACAAACAACCAGCTCAATACCATTGTTAGCCTGTTCTATGGCGATTTACCACCTGGGTGCAGCTTCTTTTTAGCCCAGTAATGCTTTTCACAGAGTAGAAATTTCCTGTAGTATATCAGTCTGATCCCGCTTATTACAGTCAGTCCAGTGCCGAAATACCTGGCAATTCCTCTCTGAACAAGGAACACAGCAACCCCAGACAATTGTTTCGGCCTTCATTGGGCCTCGTTAGTGAGGTGTAGCCATATTCCTCTAAGCACACGGAGCAAGTAGTCCACGTCTGGTTGCCCCATTTTCCCAAAGGCTTCTCTCTGTATGTATGTACTGTGTATATATATATATATATATATATATATATATATATATATATATATATATATATATATATATATATATATATATATATACATGTGTGTGTATACATGTGCATATATGTGTTTATATGTGTATGTATGTATTTATATATATACTGTACACAAATAAACACATAAATACACATTTAAATACACACACACACACATATATATATATACACACATACATATATTTAGACATATTTAAACATTGTAGCCCTTTACAGTAAAATACCATATACCTTTTAACCCTTATAAAACATTTTGATTAATATTTTTAGGAAATATTTTAATCAGAAAGTATATATATGAGTGCAAATAGTTTATGTTATGGTACTTATGTTGTGCTTGGTGAACATTGTTTTTAACCCTTTCATTTTATGCTTGTTCTTCAGGCGCGACAATCGATTGAGTGAAAATGTTGTCAAGCATAGCCATTTATCTTCAATTTGTAATACGTGTGCTAGATAGCGTGGTTACGATGTTGCTTATTGCATTCCGCTCTAACAATAGCGCCATTTTCTATCTAGACACATGCATTTTCTATCAATAGACACATGCATGCTTTTAGAATGGAGCTAAGTTTCAACAAAGGAGGCAATAAGAAAATTAGTTACATTTAATACTTATATCTAAAACATGTCATTTAAAGGTACCATATACTCAGGCAAGCTGATGATAAAAGTTAATTGTATTCAAAGCTCCTGCAGAAATAGCCTTTCAAATGTAAGATGGCAGTTTCAACTGGCAAAACTGTTTTCAAATGACAAAATAAAAGTATTTAATGGATTACTCTCCCTTTAATAGAGACAGATCAAACAAACTATGGTGAAACCTTAATAATAACCCTTTGTTTATTCCAAACATTGCTGAAATGATTGGCTGCAATGTTTACTAAGATAACTTAGAAAAAGAATCCCCTAGGACTCTTGACATAAAACATATTTATATTTAGACTTTGTGTGGTCATGGCAAAAAAATATTATACCTGATTAATGTGAAAACTCCTTGTACACCACAACTGTTTTATCACCATTACTTGCCTTATATGGAGGAGCCAAATAAACTGAAACTTTTGCTAAGAAGATTTTCACTGACTAGAGAAACTTGGGATACTTGTAACCATCTTCATTACAACAAGACTGGATTGATCGATGGATTTATATTCTTTATGCCAATCAATTTTTGACCCTACTATGTTTTCATATTTCTGCTGTCTATTTCTGAGTAGCCTGTGCTCACTTTAGCCTCATTTTCCCATCTTTATCTGACAGGAGGTACACAAGTTGTGGACTTCTGCTCCAGAAGACATCCCACTTATATCTTTTATGTATTGCGTAGACACAGATACTCTTCAGCATAGCACTGTATTTTAGCAGCATTGCACTGTATGGTAGCAGCATAGCACTGTATTTTAGCAGCATTGCACTGTATGGTAGCAGCATAGCACTGTATGGTAGCAGCATAGCACTGTATGGTAGCAGCATTGCACTGTATGGTAGCAGCATTGCACTGTATGGTAGCAGCATTGCACTGTATGGTAGCAGCATAGCACTGTATGGTAGCAGCATAGCACTGTATGGTAGCAGCATTGCACTGTATGGTAGAAGCATAGCACTGTATGGTAGAAGCATAGCACTGTATGGTAGCAGCATAGCACTGTATGGTAGCAGCATAGCACTGTATGGTAGCAGCATAGCACTGTTTGGTAGCAGCATTGCACTGTATGGTAGAAGCATAGCACTGTATGGTAGCAGCATTGCACTGTTTGGTAGCAGCATAGCACTGTATGGTAGTGCCCCCAATTTGATGTTTGGTTTTAAATACAACTGAAACTCTTTTCATGACAACATGCTTCTATGCACTGAGTTGCTGCTACATGACTGTCTGATTAGCTATTTTCCTTTAAGAGCAGGTGTATAGGTGTACCTAATAAATGGGTCACTGACTATACACTATACCTGCAATTAGAACTGATTACTTTAATTACAATATTGGTAATCACAAATAAAACTCATGCCTTGGCATGATATACTGATGTTCCAAATACCAAAACAAGGTGAGTCCAAACTCCTGCTGGAATTACAATATCAGATGTAAACAATGGTAAGATATACAGACAAGACAGCAGAGGTCATTTTCACCTAATGTTGGAACGATTCAGAAGCAACACATGGTGCCAAGTGACAGTGGCTTTATAGAGGGAAAACCTGTGAAAGTATTGAAATAATATTGACATTATACATGTAGTGTGCATTTAAAGTTCTGCAAAAAGGCATAAACAGCTTAACAATGCACAGAAATAAATGGCCCTTAAATGGAATAGAATACAAACACATGCATAAGGAAAGCAGCAATGTGAAAATAAAAAAGCATGGTATGAAAGCTACGACAGTGACAATCATTACAAATATTTATGAAAGGTTTAATGTAATGAGAATGTCATTTTAAAATACATTTAAATGTACTTTTCTTATCAAATTTACTTTGTTCTTTTAGTATCCTTTATTGGAAAGACTAATTACAAATTAGACGTGCACAGGCAAAATATTTGTTCTCTAACTATGGACCAGATTACAAGTTTAGTGCTATTTAACCCTCCAGTATCACGTGTGCATTCACGTATTCCCCCCTAGAAGTCAATGGAGAAAAAAAGTGGAAAAAAACACCAAACTCTCTTGCAAACCTGATTGCATATTCTCATGTGCGTTAACCCAGCATGAAAATATGAATATTTCACATTCCAATGTTCTTTACATACAAAAATGTATGTTCTATTTATCCATAAATGAATGTTTCTATATACAGTATCTCTCTCTCTCTCTCTCTCTCTCTCTCTCTCTCTCTCTCTCTCTCTCTCTCTCTCTCTCTCTCGCAGGGGTGCGCGTGCGATCAGCTGTGCTCTTTCACTTGCCCGGTCCTCGCGCTGCTGTTTTCACCTGCAGGGGTGCGCGTGCGAGGTCGGGTGGGTGCACGTGCGATCAGCTGTGCGCTTTCTAAGGCCAAGTGTTTGTCTGTACTGCGCATGACGGCTTCAGACAAACACTTGCCTTTTATAATATAGGATTGTCTTAAATTTAGCATTGTATTGTGCTAGATCTTAAATAACTTTCTGTGCCTGAACACAGTGTTATCTATATGGCCCACATGTACTTTCTGTCTCTTTGTGTTGAAAAGAGATTTAAAAAGCATGTGATAAGAGGCAGCCCTCAAAGGCTTAGAAATTAGCATATGAGCCTACCTATGTTTAGTTTAAACTAAGAATACCAAGAGAAAAAAGCAAAATTGATGATAAAAGTAAATTGGAAAGTCGATTAAAATTAAAAGTCCTATCTGACTAATGAAATACTTAAAATTTATACTTGACTGTCCCTTTAAGTAACAGACATAACGTGTAAATGAAGCGCATTTGAGCAGGCACAAAACGCGTAAGATCGTCTGCACCTGTCGTGTTCACAGATATGTGCCTTACTTGCAAGCTTGAATAAACCACCTTTGGTTATTGATTCTGTGAGTCCTTGCTTCTGTTTGCTTGAATATATATTTATAAATACTTAGAACATACTCTGCTATGTGCAGAACAAACATTGCAATATGAAACATTAACATTAAAAACAATCAAAACTTTATTAACGATGAATATTGCATAAATATGTTTTTACATGTTTTTATCTACTTAACTTCAAAGTGCTCCTATTCACTTATGTATCTAAATACATAAATAAATATATAAATACATATGTACACACACATATATACAGTGGGTATTGAAAAGAATCACCCCCATGAAAATAATCACATTTTGTTGCTTTGCAGCCTGAAATAAAGACAGACACAGTTTTTGTTTATCCAGTTGTAATTACTCAGTGTAACTTAGAACATCCAAGGGAAATATATAACGCCAACATGTCAGACATAAATAAAGACAATTCAAAAACACAATCACTGAGTTGGAAAAAGGATTACCCCCTTGTGTCAGTATTTTGTTGAACCACCTTTTGCTTTAAATACAGTCTTTAGTCTGTTGGGATATGTCTCTAACTCTCTACTAACTTTGCACATCTAGACTGTGCAAAATTTGCCCACTCTTCTTTGCAGAACTGCTCCAGTTCCGTTACATTTGATGGTGACCGTTTGTGGACTGCAGTCCACAATAATGCCACAGATATTCAATGGGGTTTAAGTCTGGGCTCTGACAAGGCCATGCAAGGACATTCACATTTTTCTCCTTCATCCACTATGTGGTCATTTTTGCTGTGTGCTTTGGATCATTATCATGTTGGAAGGTAAACTTTCTTCCCATTGACAACTTCCTGGCAGAGGGCAGCAGATTTTCCTCAATAATTTGATGGTATTTTGCCCCATCCATTATTCCTTCTATCCTGACAAGTGCTATAGTGCCTGCTTCAGAATAACACCACATACCAGGATATTACCACCTCCATGCTTTAATGTAGGAATGGTGTTATTTGGATGGTGAGCTGTATTGGATTTCCTCCAGACATATTGTTTGGTGCTGAGGCCAAATTATTCAATTTTAGTCTTATCTGACCATAACACCTTTTTCCATGTGGCCTCAAAATCTCCTAGGTGTATTATGGCAAAGGTCAGTCGCGACTGCCTGTGGCCTTTCTTGAGGAGTGGCTTTTTTTTTTGCAACCCTCCCATACAAGCCACATTTCTAGAGAATTTGTGATATTTTTGTCACATGCACACAATGGGGCCGATTTATGAAAGTGCGAGCAGACATGATACGATGTAGCGTATCATGTCCGCCGCACATCAATAAATGCTGACAGCATACGCAGTCAGCATTTATCATTGCACAAGCAGTCTTTGTGGGCCGCCCCCTGCAGATTCACAGACAATCGGCCGCTAGCAAGGGGTGTCAATCAGCCTGATCATATAGGACCGGGCCGATTGATGTTCGCTGCCTCAGAGCAGCCGGACAAGTTATGGAGCAGTGGTCTCGCGCGGAAACAGGGGAGCTTGATAATCCAGCCCCATAGACTACTCTTTGTCATAAATTCCTGAAAACTGCTTCAGACTTGCTGTGGGCCTCTTGGTAGCCTCTCTGACCAGTTACCTCCTTGCTCTCTCATACAGTTAGGAGCATCATCCTGATCCAGAGAGGGTCTGTGTTGTACCAAATACCTTCCACTTCTTAAAAATAGACTTCACTGTGCTTCTATGCATTGATAAAGCTTTGATATTTTCTTGCCTCTATCTCCTGACTTGTGCCTGTCCACAACATTATCCTGGAGATCTTTTTGAACTTGCCTTGCCACCCATAGTTGATGTTTGCTTCAGTTGCACTACCAGGGACTGGGATGCTCACAGAAATCTCTTTTCATGCTGAGCTAATGAATATGCTCACAGCTAATCACAGATGAAGGTCAAATGACTTTGTGTGTGCCGTTGAGAAGGTGATTAGATACACCTGATTGAGTTAACAAGTAATTATAGGAGGGGGTGATCCTTTTTACAACTTAGTTATTGTGTTTTGAATTGTCTTTATTTTTGCCTGACATGTTGGTGTTATATCTTTCACTCGGATGTTAAAAGTTGCACTGAGTAATAACAACAGGATAAACAAAAAATGTGCCTGTCTTTATTTCAGGCTTCAAAGCAACACAATGTGATTGTTTTCAAGGTAGGTGATTATTTTCAATACCCAATGTGTGTGTATATATATATATATATATATATATATATATATATGCACACACAAAAGTCCAAATGTACAATCTCATCAGTGCTCACTTGCTCCAAAGGTCCTGCAAACCTTCCAGGTATAGCATATTTTGCTATGGCTGGCCATTCAGTGAGCCAACTTAGGTTCCAGATCATAGATCACAAACATCACTGTTATTTTTCCTTCTCTGACACTTGAATAAAAGACTGGCTTTTACAACACCTTTTGCTCTTTTGTTGTTGTGTATATATATATATATATATATATATATATATATATATATATATATATATATATATATATATATATATATATATATATATATATATATATATAAAGTTAGTTTTTTTCTGTCACCTGAAATCTCAACTCTTTGAACCCTTATAACTTTTGTGTGCAATGTTTTTTTAATAATTATATTAGATGGTGTTGTTATGAGTGTAACTGTACTTGGGTACTTGTACAACCGCAGCTAATCACCCATAAGGGTCTCAAGGCGCTGCTAAATTTATCGACCTCAGAAGGATGAAAGGTTGAGTGGACCTTGCCAGGGATCAAACCCTCAGTTTGCTACAGAGCTCAGCCACAGTACATTAGCATGCTGAGCTATCTGTCTGGCATTAACCAGAGCTCTGAGGTCTCACTAACCCAACGCGTGTTAACTTAAATTGTGCCCAAAGCAATCATGTTTATTTTCAACTTGTAATATGAGCGCTAACTTGACTCATGCAAAAGGGCATGATAAACCTGATATTGCTACCGTGCAAACGTTAGCGATCCACTCATAATCTGGCACCATGGGGTAGACTGACCAATGTCCGACAGACATCACTAAATGCCAACAGCATACGCTGTTGGCATTTATCATTGCACAAGCAGTTCACCAGAACTGCTTATGCAATGCGGCCCCTGCAGATTTGCAGCCAATCGTCCGCTAGCAGGTGGTTTAAATCTGTCCGGTCGTATAGGATTGGATGGATTGAAGACTCCAGCCTCAGAGACAGCGGAAACGTTATGGAGCAGCGGTTTTTAGACCGCTGCTTCATAACGGCTGTTTCTGGTGAGCCTGAAGGCTCCCATGGAAACAAGGGGAACAAGGGCCATTTGGCCCGTGTTAAATTGACCCCTATTTGTTTAATCCTTTTGCAGGGGTTAAAAGCACAGATATATTCAGACAATAGTACAATAATTAAATGATATATCACATTAGAGAATTTTCTATTTAGCACATTGGTATTGCTTTAATTTTCCGTTTCCTCCAAGAAGCATTTCAATATCACTGAATTGCTACAAAAAGTATAAATGGCGCTATTTGCAAAAGTAAATCTGCAACAGCTTAATAGAGTCACATAAAATAATCACAATAATCAAATTATACAAAACAAAGAGAGGGTTGTAAATATTTGTCATTTCTACATTTACTTTATATCAGTTATTCATTTGACAAAATAAATATTAGCATTTGACGATGTGATTTGCAAACATATGTAAATTTAATGAATACGATTTTGAAATTTATAACAATGTGTTTTACATTTAACAATAACAGTAAATATTTAGAGAAATGCTCCAGGCTTGGAAAGAAATGTTGTGTTTGTTATAAAACCAAAATGCAAGTAGTATAGTATATTATACTTTTTTTCAATTATATATTGTGATATATATATATATAAGAAATCAGACATTTATAATCCAAATAATAATATCACTATACACTTCGTTTGACTAGAAGTATATTATAATACTGGTGCAAAATGTGCGCCAGGATTTTAACAGGGAATATATCCAAATATATATTCCACCACTAATACTCATTTTCTAAATATATTGATCCAGGGGAACCTATTGACTAACGGACTACACAGCCCCTCTCCCATCTATATCTAGATTGTTGCTACGGTTCCTATATTTTGTCAATATAGCAGCTCCTTGTCCACATAGTGGTTTTAATATTTTTGTTTTTATTATATTTTTCATTAAACTATTAAAAGTTATGTTTTAATTTACCCCCTTCTTTTGGGGCTAGATTCATTCTCTGTTCATCTAATTGTTATATTTAGAAGTGTTGTGAGTGCTTATAAGTACACTCTTTAGCAAGTATCTCTCACTTGTTCATTTTTTAATTCTATTCCCGTGTACAGCACCTCTTTCCTTATAATAGCACATTATTCATTGTGTATATGATCTAATATAAGTGATAAACCAATTACAGGATACAACACTGGTAGTGCCATCAGTTACTTTTTCCTTAAATACTATTCCTGTACTGCTAGCTCAACGGTTTTCTAACTCGATAGAGCACACCCTAATATTCTCTAGTGAACATAAATCAAATCTATATAACTTAACAATGGCTGATACGCTCGGCAAAGACTGATCAGAAAGACAGACCAAAAGAACAGATGATTTAGATGATATGTTAAAAAATATTACGGAGGACTCTTCTCCCATCTCAACACTAGATTCTCTACTCAAGAAGGTACATAAAAATATGTTCAAACAAGACAAAATTTGGTGGGATCAAAAGTTCTTTGACAAATATATAGAACAAAAAATTAATAGGTCAACATAGTTGCAAAGTGATGTGTCTGACACAGAGGATACTGAGAGCAATGAGACTAATGCCACTACGCCAATCCCCACTACTAATAATTTTACTCTCCGAGTAGAAATAAGAGAAAATATTTTTTAGAAGAAGGCATGTCAGGGGAGGCCGAACTACTAGGAGAGGGAAGAAATATCAACTAAAGACCAACAAGATCAAGAGTAAATACCAGATCCTCTCATGGAAGAGGTCAATCTCAGAGGAGAGCACTGAGTCCCTTCTTCCAAATGAGAATAAATCATTAAAAATTATTAACTTATCCTCTCATCATTTCTCACCAGTACATATAGCAATACTCACCAACGGCTAGATCACGAGTCTTGCGTTAGCCTTAAAAAGCAGCGTTGAGAGGTCCCAACGCTGCTTTTTAACGCCCGCTGGTATTACGAGTCAGGCAGGTACAGGTGTACCGCTCACTTTTCTTCTGCGACTCGATGGCTACCGCAAATCCCCTTACATCAATTGCGTATCCTATCATTTTAATGGGACTTGCATAACACTGGTATTACGAGTCTTGGAAGAAGTGAGCGGTACAGCCTCTACCTCCAAGACTCCTACCGCATTTAAAAGTCAGTAGTTAAGAGTTTTATGGGCTAACGCCGGAACATAAAGCTCTTAACTAAAGTGCTACAAAGTACACTAACACCCATAAACTACCTATTAACCCCTAAACCGAGGCCCCCCACATCACAATCACTAAAATATTTTTTTTTAACCCTTAATCTGCCGACCGGACATCGCCGTCACTTACATTATACCTTTGAACCCCTAATCTGCTGCCCCTAACATCGCCGACACCTACATTATATTTATTAACCCCTAATCTGCCCCCCCAATGTTGCCACCACCCACCTACAATTATTAACCCCTAATCTGCCGACCGGACATCGCCGCCACCTACATTATACCTATGAACCCCTAATCTGCTGCCCCTAACATCGCCGACACCTACATTATATTTATTAACCCCTAATCTGCCCCCCCCAATGTCGCCGTCACCTACCTACAATTATTAACCCCTAATCTGCCAACCGGACATCGCCGCCACCTGCATTATACCTATGAACCCCTAATCTGCTGCCCCTAACATCGCTGACACCTACATTATATTTATTAACCCCTAATCTGCCCTCCCAATGTTGCCGACACCTACCTACAATTATTAACCCCTAATCTTCCAACCCCAATGTCACCGCTACTATAATAAAGTTATTAACCCCTAAACCTAAGTCTAACCCTAACTCTAACCCCCCCTAACTTAAATATAATTTAAATTAAACAAAATTAATTTAACATAATTAAATAAATTAATCCTATTTAAAACTAAACTTACCGATAAAATAAACCCTAAGCTAGCTACAATATAACTAATAGTTACATTGTAGCTAGTTTAGGTTTTATTTTTATTTTACAGGCAACTTTGTATTTATTTTAAATAGGTACAATAGTTATTAAATAGTTATTAACTATTTAATAACTACCTAGCTAAAATAAGTACAACATTACCTGTAAAATAAATCCTAACCTAAGTTACAATTACACCTAACACTACACTATCATTAAACTAATTACCTAAACTACCTACAATTAATTACAATTAAATCAAATAAACTAAATTATGAAAAAAAACACTAAATTACAGAAAATAAAAAAAGAATTACAAGAATTTTAAACTAATTACACCTAATCTAATCCCCTTAATAAAATAAAAAAGCCCCCCAAAATAATAAAATTTCCCTACCCTATACTAAAATACAAATAGCCCTTAAAAGGGCCTTCTGTGGGGCATTGCCCCAAAGTAATCAGCTCTTTCACCTGTAAAAAAAAAAATACAATACCTCCCCCCAACATTACAACCCACACACCCCTACTCTAAAACTCACCCAATCCCCCTTTAAAAAAAACTAACACTAACCCCCTGAAGATCACCCTACCTTGAGCCGTCTTCACCCAGCCGGGCACAAGTGGTCCTCCAGAGGGTTAGAAGTCTTCATCCGATCGGGACAGAAGAGGTCCTCCAGACGGCAGAAGGCTTCATCCAGGCGGCATCTTCTATCTTCATTCTTCCGGAACGGAGCGGGTCCATCTTCAATCCAGCCAACTCGGAGCATCCTCTTCAAATGAAGTCCTAACGAAGAATGAAGGTTCCTTTAAATGACGTCATCCAAGATGGAGTCCCTTCAATTCCGATTGGCTGATAGAATCCTATCAGCCAATCGGAATTAAGCTAGGAAAAATCCTATTGGCTGATGTAATCAGCCAATTGGATTGACCTCGCATTCTATTGGCTGTTCCAATCAGCCAATAGAATGCAAGGTCAATCCTATTGGCTGATTGGATCAGCCAATCAGATTGAACTTCAATCCGCTCCGGAAGGATGAAGATAGAAGATGCCGCCTGGATGAAGCCTTCTGCCATCTGGAGGACCTCTTCTACCCCAATTGGATGAAGACTTTGGACCCTCTGGAGGACCACTTGTGCCCAGCTGGGTGAAGACGGGTCAAGGTAGGTTGATCTTCAGGGGGTTAGTGTTAGGTTTTTTTAAGGGGGGGATTGGGTGGGTTTTAGAGTAGGGGTGTGTGGGTAGAGGGTTGTAATGTTGGGGGAGGTATTGTATTTTTTTTTTACAGGTGAAAGAGCTGATTACTTTGGGGCAATGCCCCACAAAAGGCCCTTTTAAGGGCTATTTGTAATTTAGTATAGTGTAGGGCTTTTTATTTTTTGGGGGGGGGCTTTTTTATTTTATTATGGGGATTAAATTAGGTGTAATTAGTTTAAAATTCTTGTAATTCTTTTTTTATTTTCTGTAATTTAGTGTTTTTTTTCGTAATTTAGTTCATTTCATTTACTTGTAATTAATTGTAGGTAGTTTAGGTAATTAGTTTAATGATAGTGTAGTGTTAGGTGTAATTGTAACTTAGGTTAGGATTTATTTTACAGGTCATTTTGTACTAATTTTAGCTAGGTAGTTATTAAATAGTTAGAAAAAATGAAAAAAGTACGCCAAGCACCAAAAGTATATAAAATGTTTTAAACTTTATTAAACATTAGTTAAAAATATATTTGTAAAGAGAGTGGGATAAACCCACAAATAGAAGACTAACGCGTTTTGGATGGAGAGCCATACTCATAGTCCTTGAAGGACTATGACTACGGCTCTCCAAGCCGAAACGCGTTAGCTAGCTACAATGTAAATATTAGTTATATTGTAACTAGCTTTGGGTTTATTTCATCGGTAAGTATTTAGTTTTAAATAGGATTAATTTATTTAATTATGTTAAATTAATTTTGTTTAATTTAAATTATATTTAAGTTAGGGGGGTTTAGGGTTAGGGTTAGGGTTAGACTTTAGGGGTTAATAACTTTATTATAGTGACGGCGACGTTGGCGGCGGCAGATTAGGGGTTAATAAATTTAATATAGTTGGGGCAACATTGGGGGGGCAGATTAGGGGTTAATAACTATAATGTAGGTGTCGGCGATGTTGGGGGCAGCAGATTAGGGGTTTATAAGTATAATGTAGGTGGCGGCGGGGTCCGGAGCGGCAGATTAGGGGTTAATAATATAATGCAGGGGCCAGTGATGTCGGGGGCGGCAGATTAGGGGTTAATAAGTGTAAGATTAGGGGTGTTTAGACTCAGGGTTCATGTTAGGGTATTTCCCCATAGGAAACAATGGGGCTGTGTTAGGAGCTGAACGCTGCTTTTTTGCAGGTGTTAGGTTTTTTTTCAGTCAGCTCAGCCCCATTGTTTCCTATGGGGAAATCGTGCACGAGCATGTTTTGTCAGCTTACCGCTGACTTAAGCAACGCTGGTATCGAGGTGAGATGTGGAGCTAAATTTTGCTCAACCCTCACTTTTCTGAGGCTAACGCCGGCTTGCAAAAAACTTGTAATACCAGCATTGTTTAAAGGGAGTGGTAAGAAAACAAGGAGCGTCAGCACCGCACAGCATTACCAGCAAAACTCGTGATCTAGCCGCAAGGGTTTATCTTTTTGCCCTACTGGATATTTAAACAAATTTTAATACATACAATTATATGTATGCAAATTAAGCCTGAAAAAATTCTTTAGAAAATAACGAGATCCCTTTTGGACTGAGGAAGATACACATGTCTTACAAGATTTGGAGAGTCTTCTAAATGAAAATGAAGGACAGGAGCCAAAAAAGTGGAGGAAGAAACTAAAAGCTAAATACACTTTTGTCCCAAAATACAATGCATCACCTCAACTGGAAAGTTTCAATCAGCTGGTATGCCATGAAATTTCACAATTAAAAATCTGACCCACTATCCACAATCTCTCTATTAAAGAAAATCAAGCCCTTAAAGAGATTAAGAAGTGGGATGATGAAATCATAAGGGAAGCCGATACGGGCGGTAATATAGTGATATGGCCTATTTCCATGTATACCAAACAAGTTGAAAATCAACTTAAAAATAAACAATGTTGACTTCCGGTGGGTGGCTCATCAAGATGGCAGCAGAGTACTGAAGCTCTGATACACTCTTAAGAAAAATCGCTCTGCAGCCTAATTTAAAGCCATCCACGCCTCTCTTGACATCTTTTTGTGTCCGAGAACTATTGTGGATAGAGAACCAAACACCTTCTCTTCCCCGGAAGGCATATTGAAAGCTAACCAAGGGACACAGCCACAGCGTCTCTGATCTGCCAAGATGGACTCTCTCATTGCTGATCTGAAAGCCACATTCTTACCGCATTTGGAGAATCTCATGAGATCCTGCCAGACACTTCATGAAGAGATCCGTTCCCTTCAGGGAACACACTTACAGCTGACCTCTGACCCTGAATATGGCGATGTGGTCCCCCAACCCTTGAAACCAGCTGGGCACTATCCTTTTGTGGACACAGCATGGCCGAACAGCAAAGAGCCTGAACTAAGGGACGGTCCAGAGCAATTCTTAGCCCTCAATATACCCTCATTGTCAGAAAACAGCTCTGGACGTAGACCGAGAATCATGCTGAGGGAGCACTTCAATGAAGCCCATGTAATGCACAGCGGGACAGCGCACATGTGGAGCGCAGGAGATTTGTACCCCGCTAGGTGCCACGTGGACATTTGGACACCACAAGACCGTCACAGTTTAGTACTGACCCAGGGTTCCATGGCGCAGATTGCCGATGCTGGATGTCGGGAGAGAGGAGGCTTCCTCATATGGACTTTCGAGGCTCAGCTTCAGCGCGGTTGAATGGGAGTGGGATGAAACCTGACTACTGCGTTTATGATCTGCAGCATGGTGCTAAGGAGACTGATCTCACATTCTGCAGCATGGTGTTAAGGAAACTGCTTTAACGTTCTGCAACATGGCACTCAGAAACTAAGTCCTCACCCCTCCACTCTGCAGCAGTTAAATGTCTGGACTGTAGTTACCCATTTTATTTTATTTATTTATTTATTTTTCCTTTTGATCATGACCACCTGGTCTGGTTTGCACTTGGCTGTGTGACGGCTGGCGTTCTTGGTTAACCGCATATGTTTGCTTAATTCTAATCAGTGTGTAGCTTATATAGAGACTGCAACTCCCTCTGGAATACAGTGGAAACCCTTTGCAGCAAATGATCAGTTTCCAACCAGCATAACCACTGCTCTATATTGTCATTGTGTAGTATTGGTTCTTAATTTTGGCCCTGTTGGCCATTGGTTTTGTTTTGTTTATTATGTTGTAATATTCTTTGTAAGGGAAAAAAAAGAGAGAAACCTTGATTCACACTATAACCCCAAGAAACCTCTGCAAATAATATGAATCTGTATGGTACAGCTAATTCTAGACATCCCCATGGCAGCTTCTGACTCATAGTATAAGCGCACATTTTATCTACACTAACTTTCACTCTCTAGGTCTCATTAGGATGGTTGCCATGGGAGAAATATCACACATAACTTATGCTGCATGTCTGTCAAATTGGCACATATTTCTACACTACTAGTGTGTTACACCCTCTTTTGAATGGATGCTTTTTGATACAACTCAACCATATGGACCCTTCTAATATTTATTGTGATTCACACCATAACTCCAAGAACCCCTACAAATAATATGAATCTGTATGGTACAGATAACTCTAGACATCCTCATAGCAGCTTCTGATTCATAGCATAAGCGTACACTAACTTTCATTCTCTAAGTCTCATTAGGAGGGTACTTGCCATGGGAGAA
The DNA here is from genome assembly GCF_027579735.1 of Bombina bombina. Taxonomy (NCBI): domain Eukaryota; kingdom Metazoa; phylum Chordata; class Amphibia; order Anura; family Bombinatoridae; genus Bombina; species Bombina bombina. The sequence goes on from NC_069503.1 coordinate 1,123,102,699, forward strand.
ATCTCACAACTAACTTCTGTTGCATGTCTGTCAAATTGGCACATATTTCTAAACTATTAGTGTATTACACCCTTTTTTGAATGGATGCTTTTTGATTTGGCTCAATCATAGGGCTCCTTCTAATATTTATTTTAATATATGTAATCTTGGAAGGTTCACTCTGTGTTTTTTATCTTGTATGTAATGTGTTTCCCTTGAATTTATTAACAGGTTGTTTTTGTTTATTTTTTGTATGCTCCTTACGTATAAGCATTGGGACCACATTTATTTCTAACGCCCAGGAATACTTTGGTTCTGTCAGACATAGCCATTCCCTTTGGCCCACTTAAATCTTTGTAGGAATTCCAAAATTCCTGTAATCGTGTCTCATTTTTATCAAAAGCTAATATTATCATCTTTTTAAGAGACATGGTTTGACTGCATTTCATAGGTCAAAAAATAGGTGGCGCAAGTGAATGCTGTTCTGACTAATAATGGTGTAAAATGTATTTCAGATTCCTTGTGTGTCTGATAATGTTCTCACCTTACATAGGCTGTATTGAAATTTCAAGTGTAAATGGTGTCTCTCCAGGACAATAAAGCTTCTAGATTCAAATTCTATAATATATATATATTTATTGAATAAAAGATTCTTGTTTATTAAATGAACGATTCTTATATATGAGATCAAAATAATGATGATCTATTCACAAGTGATAATCAGTTAACAATTTAAAACATTTGGTAAAATATAAAATATGATAGTACAATATTAAAAACACCGGTGTTCTACATAAACAAAAAACTATAAAAACTCAAATTAAGATAATATAAGCAAGCAGGTGTACTCAGAAGATAAAACCAAAAAATAAACAGAGGAGACTCATGTACCTCTAAGCGTATGACTATCAAAAAACATATATAAATGCATATGTGAGTATAAGAACCATATGTCTGGTATCCGTTAAACTAGCGTATATATATACACTTCACAGATGTATAAGGGTTAAGCACATATTATACAGTTCCTTATTGCTTAAATGTTCTGGCAAAACATGGGGTGGTTATCCTTCCGTCAAAAATATATTTGAGCCAATGTATATTGAAACAAGTGTGGCAAAATGTAGCCAGTAATATGTAGCTGCAGTGTTATTTCTTAGATTTCAGCGTCTCTGTTTTTTAATCAGAGGTAGGTTTACATACGGTTTTTTGCTTGGTGTAGCGATTCCTTCCTTAAAAACAGTGCACTGTTGACGTCTTCCCTCTGCTGTGCAGAAAAAGCCGGTGGAGTACTACGTCCCTTAGCCTCCGTTTACCAGCTGTGTTGGTAGTTGTTTCCTTAGATTCGTTGTTTACCCAGTAATGGGCCTTGATGGTATTCTTATGAGCTCCGGTCACAACTTGCTTCTTTCTTTGTGAGTGTATAACCCAGACTCGGTCTTTATTTTCACCGGTCTCCTTGCTGTTATCACAGCTGACAAAGTTCTCCTCTGGAGCTGAGTTGTTTTGGCTCACTTCTTAATTTCAAGTGATCAGGTTTCTACGCGTTTCGGCGTTCTGCCTTTCTCAAGATACCTGATTGAACCACCTGTAGCCTTTTTATCTGGATCTCCCATGTTCCATCTCTTCAGCTTAACCCTTAATGTTTCTGTTTCTTGTGGATTCGTTTAGAGTTTTACTGTAATCTTAGTTCTTCCACTGTCCTTTGTGAAAGGTTTTCTTAAAATAATTATATTTTTTATTTAAATCCTCAGGTTCATTTTCTCCATATTAGACATCACATAAACAGTAATATTTGGTTCATATATTTCAAGTTCATATTTACAGATATTCTACATTCTTTTTTATATGCCTAATTCAACTTGATATATGGAAACTTACTATAAAAATATGTTATTATAATATTATAGTAATAATAGTATATATATATATATTCCAGAAAATTAATACAATTAATTTATAAAGTTTGTGTGAATATGTAAATGTTCAATTAGCTAATTTTTGTGATTCTAAATCAGATATTAATTCTATATAGAGTATACTTATACAGTCCTGTATTCTTGTTATACTTGTGTAGTGGGGTATTTCATCATCTCATATATAGGTGTTATTTATACATAAGTGTTGTTTATCCAGGTTGTAGAAAAGATACTGGAAGTGCTTATGATACACAAATCTTTAATAGTTATCTAGAAACATATATTGTTTTATTAACATCCGTGGTCACCTATAATCAATGACTCTTGTTTTTATATTCCTATATTATAGGTGACCACGGATGTTAATAAAACAATATATGTTTCTAGATAACTATTAAATATTTGTGTATCATAAGCACTTCCAGTATCTTTTCTACAACCTGGATAAACAACACTTATGTATAAATAACACCTATATATGAGATGATGAAATACCCCACTACACAAGTATAACAAGAATACAGGACTGTATAAGTATACTCTATATAGAATTAATATCTGATTTAGAATCACAAAAATTAGCTAATTGAACATTTACATATTCACACAAACTTTATAAATTAATTGTATTAATTTTCTGGAATATATATATATATATACTATTATTACTATAATATTATAATAACATATTTTTATAGTAAGTTTCCATATATCAAGTTGAATTAGGCATATAAAAAAGAATGTAGAATATCTGTAAATATGAACTTGAAATATATGAACCAAATATTACTGTTTATGTGATGTCTAATATGGAGAAAATGAACCTGAGGATTTAAATAAAAAATATAATTATTTTAAGAAAACCTTTCACAAAGGACAGTGGAAGAACTAAGATTACAGTAAAACTCTAAACGAATCCACAAGAAACAGAAACATTAAGGGTTAAGCTGAAGAGATGGAACATGGGAGATCCAGATAAAAAGGCTACAGGTGGTTCAATCAGGTATCTTGAGAAAGGCAGAACGCCGAAACGCGTAGAAACCTGATCACTTGAAATTAAGAAGTGAGCCAAAACAACTCAGCTCCAGAGGAGAACTTTGTCAGCTGTGATAACAGCAAGGAGACCGGTGAAAATAAAGACCGAGTCTGGGTTATACACTCACAAAGAAAGAAGCAAGTTGTGACCGGAGCTCATAAGAATACCATCAAGGCCCATTACTGGGTAAACAACGAATCTAAGGAAACAACTACCAACACAGCTGGTAAACGGAGGCTAAGGGACGTAGTACTCCACCGGCTTTTTCTGCACAGCAGAGGGAAGACGTCAACAGTGCACTGTTTTTAAGGAAGGAATCGCTACACCAAGCAAAAAACCGTATGTAAACCTACCTCTGATTAAAAAACAGAGACGCTGAAATCTAAGAAATAACACTGCAGCTACATATTACTGGCTACATTTTGCCACACTTGTTTCAATATACATTGGCTCAAATATATTTTTGACGGAAGGATAACCACCCCATGTTTTGCCAGAACATTTAAGCAATAAGGAACTGTATAATATGTGCTTAACCCTTATACATCTGTGAAGTGTATATATATACGCTAGTTTAACGGATACCAGACATATGGTTCTTATACTCACATATGCATTTATATATGTTTTTTGATAGTCATACGCTTAGAGGTACATGAGTCTCCTCTGTTTATTTTTTGGTTTTATCTTCTGAGTACACCTGCTTGCTTATATTATCTTAATTTGAGTTTTTATAGTTTTTTGTTTATGTAGAACACCGGTGTTTTTAATATTGTACTATCATATTTTATATTTTACCAAATGTTTTAAATTGTTAACTGATTATCACTTGTGAATAGATCATCATTATTTTGATCTCATATATAAGAATCGTTCATTTAATAAACAAGAATCTTTTATTCAATAAATATATATATATTATAGAATTTGAATCTAGAAGCTTTATTGTCCTGGAGAGACACCATTTACACTTGAAATTTCAATACAGCCTATGTAAGGTGAGAACATTATCAGACACACAAGGAATCTGAAATACATTTTACACCATTATTAGTCAGAACAGCATTCACTTGCGCCACCTATTTTTTGACCTATTGTACACAAAACCGTTGGGATAGTTTTTTAAGGTGAGCATAGTTCTGCCCGACTGAATAGGCAATCACTATCATATACTGTTTTATCTTTTGACTGCATTTCATCCCCGCTTCTGTCTACATGGATCTGAGGTTTTTTAATGTATTCTCATTAAGTCCTTACTAACTAACGGCTAGATTTGGAGTTCGGCGGTAGATGGGTTGCTAACGCCACACATGTTTTATGTCTAACGCACGGCATTGTTTGACTCCGGTATTTAGAGTACAAAAAAGACCATCTAACGATGCTCCTAACGCATGTATGTCACACGCAGGATCATGCCCGCGTTAGACAGTCTCCCATAGAGATCAATGGAAAAGCAAAAAAATAGCTTTTTTCACCTAACACTCGATCTCGCGAGAATACGCACAGCTCGGTCATATGACGCATACCACATCATGCACAACAATAACACGCTGCAAATGTCACAACAACAATCAATTAACAAAGCACACAAGCATTACACATTCACAAGCGGGGGGATTTTTAATAAAATTTAAAACGGGGAATACGCATATACTTTAAGATGCGGAAATTCGCAAAATAACAACAAGGAATAAAAAATATATACATACACTAGAAAAATAATCGCATTCAATATCACTATATATTAGGACAAACATACATATACAACACTTCACTAATAACACACCATCGCAAATTCACATTTAAAAAGAATACTATTGGACAATGTTAGAGAAAACGACCACTATGACATCATCGCATTCTACACATTCCACAAATACTAACTCAAAATGAGCATGCGCAAATTCACACAACTAATACACATTGCACTAATATTAATTGCTAATAAAGCACACCTGAACACAATTTACAACGGAAATTGGTACATCATTAAACATTTACACAGGGTATATAAGCACCACACAAGCAGGGCTTCTTTGACTGTGTTGCTAGTGGGTCTTTGGAGATTGGAGGTTTAAGATTAGAGAGTTGGTGCATTATTGTGAGTGAGTTAGTGTTAGCGTGAGAGAGTCAGTTGTTAGTGTTATCGTGAGTGAGTTAGTGGGAGTTAGTGGGAGTGGGAGAGAGTCTGTTAGTGGGAGCGTGAGTGAGTTAGTGGGAGTGGGAGTTGTTAGTGAGAGTTGTTAGTGGGAGCGTGAGTTAGTGGTAGTTAGTGAGAGTTAGTGGGAGTGTTTGTTAGTGAGAATTAGTAGTAGTGTGTTAGTGAGAATTAGTAGTAGTGTGAGTTAGCGAGCGAGTGATTTTTCTGTACACGTAACACATTTACACGCAAACACATTCAATACATACATACACTTATCAATAATACTACATACACTCCATACCCCCTACCCCCTCATACTACACTCCATACCCCATTCCCTGTAGTCCCATTCCCTTTAATCCCAGTTACTCTTATCCCATACCCCATACCCATCCCATACCCACCCCCTAGTTACATTTAGTTTACATATCCTCCTTTAAGTCTTCTTCTTCTTTTGGTTTATTTAAATACTCCTTGCCCTCTTTGTTTTTTTACATCCCTCTCACACTTTCAGCACTTTTTTTGTCTTTTTAGTTCTTTATTTTGACCCCCTTTCATTTCATCACACTCACTTTTTGTTTGATTATTTGGGGTTTAGTTTAGGGAACAGATGGGCAGGCAGGGGAGAGGTAGAGGGGGGAGGAGAGGGAGGGGGAGAGGAACAGGGCAGGAAGGGGGGCAGGAAGGGGGGCAGGAAGCGGGGGTGGAAGCGGTGGGTGGACCCAGCCACTTGGTTCAAGATGAACAAGTGGCTGGGCCCAGTGGCGGACAGAGTAGGGCTTCACAGTCCGGGAAACAGAGGGCATCGTCACAGGGGAAGGCCAAGGCGACCAGGGAGGCGAGGTTTTCGATGGAGGAGAAGGAGGCCCTTGTAGAGGCCTATATGGCCAGGTATAGGAGGCTGCAGCACCAGAAGACTACCCCGACTGACAAGAGGAGGCTCTGGAATGAGATAAGAAATGCAGTCAATGCAGTGGGTGGCCGGAACAGAGATCTGGATTCGATAAAACATCGCTACCGGGACTGTAAGATGGATCTCAAGAAAAAGTTAAGCCTGGAGGCCCGACATTCCACAGGAACCGGTGGCGGACCTGCCCTGGAAATAGAGTACTGCCGATGGGAGGAAATGTTGCGGCCCAGCATCTCCGAGGTGGATATAGTCGGTATCGGAGGAATTGATACCGGGAACCTGCCATTCTCATCTGACGGTAAGCTCATTGAACAATAAATTCACATACGAATGTATTTCAAGAGACACTATACGCAAACCTTTACTTTCATGATTGAGGTAGAGAATACAATTTGACAAAACATTCAAATGTACTTATATTACCTAATTTGAATCATTCTTGAGATATATTTTAATGAAGAAATAGCCATGCACACGGTGAAACAATCACAGGAGGCAGCTATATTCAGCTAACAATCAGCATTTTATAAGCATATTTAGATATGCTTTTCAGCAAAGAATATCCAGAGAATGAAGCTAATTAGATAAGAAAAGTACATTAGAAAGTTGATTATAAATGTATGCTTCTAAATCATGAAAGATAAAACATTGGGTTTCATGTCCCTTTAAGGATCAGATTAATGCTATAATGTTGTTTACACGCATTCACAATTACTTTGCGGTTACATCAGTATCTAGGCTATAGGTTAGGTGTGCATTTAAACAGACTGAAAAAAAAAGCAAAAACATTCACATTGACCAGAGATATCACAAACACGGTTTAGAAAATGCGGAAATCGAATTGATTGTTAGATTTCAAAGTGGATTAATGATTCTGCATTTGTAATTGTATCGTAAGCTAAGTCATTTAAAGCTTGATTTGCAAATATGCTAATATATACATTTTTTTTTTTTTCTAATATGCAGAGTCTGGGGAGGAGGCAGCACAAGAAACACAGCCTCATCCATCTCCCCGGGATGAGAGTGGTGGGGAGGAATTTCCACTTCGGAGGGAAGAGGCCCCCCATGACGAAGAGCGCACGGAAGCTGATGAAGAGGCCCCAGAAGCAGAGGAGGAGCCCGCGGAACCAGAGGACCCTCAAGGACCCGCACACCGCCGTGCACGGGCACCCCGCCGTGCACGGGTACCCCGCCAAGCACAACAAGAGGAAATAGCGGAGGTGCGGGTTCTACTGGACTACATAGACCAGATGCGTAACTCCCGGATACAAAATATCGAAGGCCGAACTCGAATTATTGATGGACAAAATCAAATAATTGAAGGCCAAAACCAAATAATAAACATACTTAATAGAATCGAACAAGGCCAAAACAGAATCATTAATCTGCACCAAGAGATGTTCAATTTTTTCCGGGAGGTGCATGCTGGTCTGCCTCCTGGTCCGCCTCCTGCTGCTGGGCCTCCTGCTGCTGGGCCTCCTGCTGCTGGGCCTCTTGCTGCTGGGCCTCCTGCTGCTGGCCCATCTCCTCCTGCTGGCCCATCTACTCCTCTTCAGCCATCTCCTCCTCTTCAGCCATCTCCTCCTCTTCAGCCATCTCCTCCTCTTCAGCCATCTCCTCCTCTTCAGCCATCTTCTCCTCCTCAGCCATCTTCTCCTCCTCAGCCATCTTCTCCTCCTCAGCCATCTTCTCCTCCTCACCTTGGTCGTCCCAGTACTCTTCCTTCCACTCTTCCCACAACATCTCCAAGGAGAACTCTTTGGAGTTGGCAGTTGCCCCTCCCAGAGCCTCAGCCCCGTGGGAAGAGGGGAAGGAAGAGGAAGTAAGTATTTATTTTCATCTTTAATGTTTTTTTTATTTAATGTGTAATGGATAGGTATGTGATGATGTGGTTTTCATACACTTGTGGACCACACTCTGTATATAATCTACTTCTATGGGACCGGGTCCATGGAGGAAGATTGTTTGCAGAGTGTGGGTTATAAGTGTGTGAAAACCACATCATCACATACCTATCCTTGTTCATGATATTGATTGGTTTCTATGATGTGATGTCCAAACTGTTTCCCGAATCGCAAACAAAATTACCATTACAATTATCCATGATGGCATATTACTGTTTGAATACCAATAGCACAGCTTAAAGGGACAGTCAGAAAATTATTGATTACAAAGAAAACACTGTATTACGCATTATCAAGTTGGAAACAACAAAACATGGAGAAATACGTGTGACTTATGTGCTTACCCTTGTATCTATGACTATGAAAAATGACCGCTTATTTGTTGTTCTGACATAACAACATTTTAGATATCAATGATCAATACATGGTAAATAATATGCTGTATGAGCACAAGGTTTTACATATACAAATGCTATCCAAATGCCCTCTAGTGGTCAAATTGCATAATGATTACATGCACTCTTCAAGCTCGAAGAAATGAGCACACGAACCTCATAGGTTTAGCTAGCAAATTTAAATAAACACAGACAAATGATTAATTGGTGAGAAACATTTGATATCATTGATATTACAAAATTGACTTTTAGAATAATGCAAAACATTATTTGTTTTCTAAACTGTCCCTTTAACAAAATTACATATGCTAACATATATTTGAAGCTTGTTGGTATATCTACATGTACTTGTTCAAACAATAAATATTGAAATCAGATTTATATTGACATGTTAAATAAAGTCTATTTTCTTAAAGAGACATTATTGTGTTAATTTTTTTTTAGAAAGACATTTGTTTTAGCAATGAATATGGTTTAAAGTCCTTTTAGGAGTGGGGGGTGAAAATATGCTAACAATAATATATTTGAAGAGTAACCAATGTGGAACTCATACATGATACAAAAATCAACATTTGCATTAAAGGGACAGTATACTATATTTTTAACAGAACTGTATGTAATAGACACTACTACAAACAACAAGATTAACATATACTGATATCAATATTGCAAAGCTTCAAACACTTTCAAAGAAAATCGGGTTAGCTCTATTGAAAATATAGATGAACCCCCATTACAACCGTAAAACAAGACAATACACCATCATACACACAACAGGAGAAAGCTGGAGATGGTACTCACATGAAACTTAGAGGCTTGTCGAGGAGACTGATAATTAATTACATTTTATTTGAACAGAAGCAAGATGAAACGTGTATTTGTTAAACAATGGACTATCTAACTAGAGACCAAATTAAACGATTTCATTTATAATGTGAGTGTCTAATGAACCTTTAATAAAATATACAACGAAATTACATTTAGAAGAAGTCAGCATCATATATTTAGCATATGATAAAGCTAAATGCATATTGATTACTTTATTCTAACACAATAGCGCATATTTATTAATTAGATATCTTTAACATTAAACACAACAGTCATTTTTCTGAAAAAGGAACATATTGTTGACAAACATATTAAACAATATGGACTATAGAGATTTGCACTTGCCTCGAAATATCATATGCATGAAAACATTTTGCTTTCGTTCGTTTATTCAACCAGACATCCAGCAAAAGAGAATGTGGTGGTCTTTATCAGCTACGGGTCAACAATGTAACATGATGCAAATAATACATATTCGCAAGGTTTTTAAAATTGGCTGCAGTCACAAACGTGTTTAACGTGCACAAACAAATATTACGGGACTACCTAATCCAATCAGACGTTTTTTTACCTTTGCATGTGACGTCTTAACATGGCGCTTCCTTGATCACGTAAGAACGCCATCCAATAAAAGGAACATTCTTGATCACGTAAGAACGCCCAAAAAAAAGGCGCATCCTTGATCGCGTCAAAATGCCATCCAATAAAAGGCACATTCTTGATCATGTAAGAACGTCAGTCAATACAAGGAATCATTGGACAGCCTGGCAGGTGACGTCTTAAGCAACATGGCGCATCCGAGATCGCTGAAAAACCGCAGCCAATACAAGGACTCAGTTGACAGCTTGGCATATCACTAAGAAACGTATTTATATTTTAGGAACTAGTATGTGTCTAGATTGCTATCTAGGAATGTCAGGAAATCATGAATCATCTTTTCAGACTTGACTGTCCCTTGAACTATAGCTATGGCGTATATCTTTAACATTTAAAAGATACACATGAGAAATACATATGCCATTGATGTTTTAATATATGTTTTGATTGTTTTGGAATAACAATAATTATACATGGATTGGTTAAACGTGTCATTTATTCAAGTTTAAATATGGTCAGCCTACCTATAGCCATATATGGGAGGAGAAGTATTTTGTTAACATATTTGTTAAAAAATATTCATCATCTAAAATATTTGCATTACACACAGAGATTTATTTGGTTACACTTTTACAATAAGATAGAATTGAAAATGAAATACATGTGCTGTCAACATTACAATAAGATTGTTTATTAATAAGATTATATGTCCTTGTTCATGTAAAAAGGACAAAAACGCTTTAGAAATGGAAATACATTCATTAACAATTGTGCTCACCATCACTTAAAGGGACATTATTTTGTTTTTAAAAAGAGGATACACATAGATAATACTATTTCAATAAAATGAACACTTTACAGGGATTATATCATTGTATCAATCCTCAGATCATTTGTTAAAGGTGCAGCAATTCATGCAGAGTTTCTAAATACACACATGGATGTGAAAATTGAAATATACATATATACACACAAATAACAATCTATATATACATATATAAAACAATTACTATGCTAATCATAATCATGCAATGATAAAGCTAAGAGAAAAATATATAAAGACAAATAATAAGATTACATTGGAGATGTTAATCTTAAAGTCATTTACAATTGTCTTACATACATGATTTTTGAAAAACAATTATTTTTGGTAGGTCCCTTTAAGTATCTTATAATGTTGATTTTGAATGATACTTACAGCTGTGCCTGGGAAGGACAATCCGACACCCAGGACAATGAAGGTTGAGACAGGGGGGAGGGATGGGATTGTGTTGGGGAGGGATGGGATTGGCTTGGGGAGGGATGAGCTGCTGCTCCGGGGTAGGCCGTACAGCTGGGGAGTGGTGAGTTGGGGTCTGGGCAGCTGTACGGGCCATAATACGGGGAGAGCGGCGAAAGGGGGTGTAGGGGCATTTTTTGGGAGGGACAGGAAATGACAAATGGGAAGGGCCGGCAGGGGTCTGGGCATGGGCAGGAGTCTGGGCCTGGGCAGTGGTCTGGGCCTGGGCAGGGGTCTGGGCCTGGTCAGTGGTCTGGGCATGGGCAGGGGTCTGGGCCTGGGCAGTGGTCTGGGCATGGGCAGGGGTCTGGGCATGGGCAGGGGTCTGTGACTGGTCAGGGGACTGGGCAAGGGCGGAAACCAGATGACCAGAAGTAGCGGATCCATCTGAAAAAAAATATATATATATTATAACATCTCATACATCATGAAATCAAATCAACGCATTTCAAATTGATTATGTTTTCAATATACTTCAAAGTGTGTTTGAATTTGTAAACAATTATGAAATGAGGATATGGTATGCATATAGGCACTCAGATGAATATCAATTACTGTCTGTACAATTATAACATTATTATTGTGTCTTGGCCTGGAATATGCATGTGACATAATGATGGCATGAATTATACATTTTTTAAAAAATAAATATTTTCATGCTGCCTGATATAGATAGTGTATTTGAACAGACAAATAATATTCCTTTTTAAAGTGCAAAAGCTGTAGACTTTGAATGTCTTCAATAAAATGATTTCCAATAAAGCAACATGTTGGAAACATGATAGATATATTTCACATACCATCAGACTCCAAGGCAGCCTCTTCCTCCTCCGTCACACATGTTAAATCAATCTCTGTAAAACATAACATGTTGTGTACACGTTAAGATCAGATATTATAACATATGTTACTGTTGTTCAAAGCACACATCAATGTTGCATTAAAGATATACACACCCAAAGTTATGATTTACTTCATTTTGATGGAGCATACAAATTACATTAGATTTGTTATTCTCAATGATTCAGATTTTCGATGTATTGTTTGTATTAATTTAAAAATCATAAAAGCATAGTACCTAGAACATTTAAGATTTCTCATGTGTGTATCACTTGATGACTGTTGTCAAAAATTAACATGGAAACAAACATATGCTATACATCTTCTGAATAACAAATGTGTAGACTAATAAAGTTTTAATTATTAATCTTTCAATATTCAAAGAAAATTAATATATAATCAGAAGAGAAAATTATATGTTTGTTTCAAATGTTATGCTTCATCAGAATCATGCTCATAATATTGATTACCAATACACCTTCAATGACATATAAATGAGTCAATGGACTTACCAGGAGACCGCAAAGGCGGCTCTGTGTCACTGCTGGATTCCTGTGGGCTCCCCACACCAACTCTCTCTATGAATGATATAGATATATATTAGTAAACACATTTGGGATATCACTAAATCACATCTGTATCGAATTTTAAGATTAATCAACTTGAAAATGTGAAGAATAGAGCAGTCATTAAACCAAAAAATGCTTGATTGAATCAAGGGGATTCTGTTAAAAATTATGTATTAAACATATGTTTAATTTCTGACTATATTAGACATCAAACTCATCTCATACGATGGTATTGCATATCTAAATATACCCATTGATCAATGTTCTTAAAAGAATACACACAAACCACATTTTGAAGAACAGCTGTTGACAAATATAAACAAAGACATTTGGCACATCGAGCCATTTGTGCAATGTACAGTAATCTTGTTTAGGACACAACACATATTTATCACAATACAAAACCAAATTGATTAGTACAAATATGTAATCATGGTGCTGTTAGAGTATGCTGATATCTATAAAGTAACTCCAACAGTGAATATGTGAATTATATATCAATATTGTTTAATCCAAAGAATGTAAAGATGAATTAATCTATTGTTTATTAAAGGGACACTGTTCAAACTGTTCAAAATGATTTAACATTGACTCCTATTATAATTTGAATGTTGCTACATTTTAATCTTAAAGGCAGATAAGCAATATTGGATTCAATAAATATTGTTTGTTGAAGGTATCCACCAATCATCAATAAAAACCCAGGTTGGTCAACCAAAATTGAGATGCAGATAAACGTACATTCTTGATTTTAAAATTCATTTAGCAATAGAATATTTCACATATGATTATAGTATTATATTTAAATGTTTATTAATATTGCATACTCTATCTGAATGACAACATTAATAATTTTAGCTCAGTATCCCTTTAATATAAAATTATATTGATTTGACAATGTTGGTGTTAATGAATTCTCTACTCCATATGTTGATGTAATGAATGGGATTGAGCATGCAATTCAAATCTAATATGTTATTTAAGGATATCCGAAGAATTATTTAATTTTCATCTATTATGCGGAATTACGCATCCGTCATTTGACCAACATGTATAAAGCAATGCCACTTACAGCAAACCCATGTTAACGTGTATGCGCAATTCCATTTTCGCGATCATTGCACAATGATTCCATGCGGAATTACGCATCCGTCATTTGACCAACATGTATAAAGCAATGCCACTTACAGCAAACCCATGTTAACGTGTATGCGCAATTCCATTTTCGCGATCATTGCGCAATGATTCAAAGCGGAATTACGCATCCGTCATTTGATCAACATGTGTAAAGCAATGCCACTTACAGCAAACCCATGTTAACGTGTATGCGAAATTCCATTTTCGCGATCATTGCGCAATGATTCCATGCGGAATTACGCATCCGTCATTTGACCAACATGTATAAAGCAATGCCACTTACAGCAAACCCATGTTAACGTGTATGCGAAATTCCATTTTCGCTCTGTGACGCATATTCTGTAGAGTGCAAGACACATCATTCCTATTTCATGTGTCACTAATCTAAAATCAGATATCTAAACATCATATGTAGTGTATGTTGTGAGATCTGTATAGGTTTAGTATCTGACTATATACACATTTTTTGTTAAAAAATCAAATATTAAGATATTATATGAAGTTGGATAATTACCTGGTTCAGATTCTCCATCTCCTCCCAGGCCACCGGACGGAGAAGCAGCTGCCCTGGCCCCCGCGTCAGGACTTTCAGATCCCGCAGCTGGGAGGGAAGAAGAGGAGTCCGAGGATGGCGAGGATCTAAATCTTTTGGGGACCCGGAGATTGAGGAGCTCGCATAAAGTCACCTCATAAGGGAGTAGGTACAGTTTCCGCGGGGCCTCTCTTTTGCCACCTCTTTTACGGGCTTGTACCCAGTCCCTTATGAGGTTGACTTTTTTTGTTAACCGCAACCTCATATCTCCGAATCTCCTCATGATCTGATCCTGGGTCCTCTGGACGTCACACACCAATCTAACCGCATTGGTGATAGGCTCCCAGAGGGCCTTCTTAACATGCGCATCTGTCAACCTCCTCTTGTTCCCAAACAGCTGGGGATAAAAGTCCTTGACGGCGTGGACCAGTGCAGCGCTCTCCTCCTTGGTGAACCTGGGAGCTGACATGCCTGCTGGGTTGTAGATTTTTTTTAAAAAAAAATCAGATATACTGCCTGCAGGCATTAGAGAACTGACAAAGATGGCAACATGTAATGGACTTTTATATGGTGAAGTAAACATGAGATGCACCATGGGACAAGTTATCTGTACATCTGATTGGATAAAAGTTTGAAATATTGTTAGAATGTCTGTGAGACCATCCTGACTCAAGTTGTGTTTGTGTGATGAACTCTGATTGGCCGTTCCTTAATGTTTCATATCTTATTAACTTCCTTACACATACCTCATGGTGGTGCTGTTACTTCATTTTTCATGTAGACTTATTAGTAACTCATGGGCCTGTCATGCGGATATGTGTGACGCAGATTTAATATCCGTGATCCGTTAAATATTAATGATTAAATTCTCTTTAAAATCTAATACTGTCACATTATTAAATGTTGTAGACATTTCTTGGTTTAATAACGGTCTGTTTCTTTAATACAAATACACATTTAATATTGTATGTCTTTATTGTTCATAAAATCCATTTATTGACTTATTGTGAAGTATTGATATTGCTCTATTAAATGTATTTCATAATGCACATTGATTGTGTGCTATTGCGTGACATTAGACTCTAACGCAATATTTCTGAATGTTCAAATTCAGGTTATAATGTCAGAAATTTGGATAATCTGTTTATAAATGTTAAACTACAGGTTTGTTTGTTATTAGTAAATAAACCTCGAGCTTGTATTTGTCTGAAGTGCTCATATATGTTATTGTGCAATGGCGTCTTTATTTTTAAATAGACATTACAAACAAACAATTGTATCAAATGATCTGTAGAGATAGAAGATTGTTTAGACTTTAAAATGTAAATCAATTTATCTTAGTATTTAGATATCCTCAACAGAAGAAATTTAAATGCACATGGTTGAGACAATCACATAAGGCATCTCTGTGCATCCACCAATCTTCATCTACTGAGCCTATCTCGATATGCTTTTCAAGCAAAGTATGTCAAGATAGGAAGAGAAGTAAATACACTATTTAAATCTCTGAAAGGGACACTGTCCAAACAAATTTAGCGTTGGTGATTCAGATTGAGCATGAAATGTTAATCAACTTTATAATTTAATCCGATTCTCAAATGTTAACAATTATCTTGTTATCTTTCTTTGCAAATCAATAATGATATTTGAGATTACGGACAATTGTTGCAAAAAACCTGGGTTGTCCTTGATGATTGTTGGATAAATTAACCCACCACAAAAAACCAAGCTGTCTCCCTTTAAGTATATTTTGAGTCCATGTCCCTTTAAATAAACATTTCACAATAATGCTTGAAATATCAGAAACCTAGGCACCTTCCTTTTGATAAATTAGTATAAAATATGAGTAAATCAAATTTAGATTAACTTCTGGATTGTTTTACACACTGACTGAAATATATATTGTAAAGGAGTTATTTCGGAGTCTTCAGCTTAGAGGGACATTAAGCTATATGTTATGTATGCATTTTGGATAAGATTATAATATTTGAACAACTTAATATGTTTTGGTATTCAATCATTAGATTGTAATTATATATATTTTTGGATTAAATACATATCTACATAGGCTATTTTGATGCTGATTGTTGGTTGCACATAGATACCTTATGTAATTGACTAAGATATGTGCATTGATGTTTTTTTTTCAAAGTATATTTAAAGACTGAATGTAATTCTATAGTACTTTCTAAATATGTTTAAATTCTTTTATGAATTATTTAAAAATCAATACACAATATACTTTGTGAATGTCCCTTTAAGGACAAAAACATTTGTAATGTTGATTTAACATTGTCAAAATAAACTAAAGGGGAATGAAAATTATATATAGATATGTGATGTCTAACCCAAGAGGTAAGATTTTAAAAACTACATAATATTAATAACTATAGTTAAATGACTCCACTAGAAAATAAAATCGATTAACCTGGCATCCAATAACTAGCTTGTGAAAAATATCAAGTTAAATGACCTTCCATTTATAAATGTAAAAATTAAAATAATTTAGCAAATAATGTTTTGAGATACCTAAGGAAGATACAAGATCTTATAAAATTAATTTTACATTCAACAACACTGTCACTTTAATGTAATTGAACCACTTCCCCTTCTTAAAAGTGAAAACAAATAATTTATGAGAAATTTACTACATATCCGAAATTATTTTAACATCTAAGAATTTCAAAAGAAAAGCATCGATGGATCTCACTCCCCAATGAATGTTAAAAAAGATAGTTTAATGTAATATTCTCGGAATCAGTGGATTTTCTACAATTAATGCATTATTTGATCTTATGCATGTGCTTGTCAAATAGACAACTACCAGTCATGGGAGTCAAATTGTTTTTTATTGACAGATTATATGGATATTTATTATAATCTGTTCCAAAGAGTGTATTTAATAATAAAATGTTTATTATTACCATTTAAAAAATTAATAGTTTCTGAACCAAAAACAAAAAAATATTCCTGAAAGTCATCAGATGCCAATCTGAAATTAAAAAACAAAATTTTAACAAAGTTAATACACACGTAGTCAAAGATTCATAAAATACATTTACAATCATCTTGTGTCTATGCTCTAACTTTGTTCAACATTTTTTAAAGATATTTATTAATTAAATTGAAAAAAAATAAAAAAAACATTATATTGTGTAATAAAAAATAAATGAAAATATCTGATTTTCTAATTATACATAATAATATATATCACATTTCAATAATATATATGTTGAACATAAATGTCATATTTCATGTCCATTCAAATACCTCTATATCAACTATAATATGTATTCCTTTTTCTGATTGTGATCCCTAAATATCTAATGATGAAATAAGTATGACTAATGTATGTAAGCTACCAATAATCAACATTCTTCCTGTGATTCTTAACTAGCATGCATTGGTACACCAACCTGGATAATGCATGGTCTTTGAAAGTCAATTCAGGGGTAAACAATTGATCTTCAATAGGTGTCTTATTCATCATTTCAAAAATAGAGGACTGTGAAATCCCATCTAAAAATTAGAAAATCATCTAAGTGTCTGATTGTGATCCCTAAATATCTAATTAAGAACTAAATATGACTAATGTATGTAAGCTACTAATATTCAACATTCTTCCTGTGATTCTTAACTAGCATGCATTGGTACACCAACCTGGATAATGCATGGTCTTTGAAAGTCAATTCAGGGGTAAACAGTTGATCTTCAATAGGTGTCTTATTCATCATTTCAAAAATAGAGGACTAGGAAATCCCATCTAAAAATTAGAAAATCATCTAGGTGTCTGATTGTGATCCCTAAATATCTAATTAAGAACTAAATATGACTAATGTATGTAGGCTACTAATATTCAACATTCTTCCTGTGATTCTTAACTAGCATGCATTGGTACACCAACCTGGATAATGCATGGTCTTTGAAAGTCAATTCAGGGGTAAACAGTTGATCTTCAATAGGTGTCTTATTCATCATTTCAAAAATAGAGGACTGGGAAATCCCATCTAAAAATTTGAAAATCATCTAAGTGTCTCCAATAGGATGCCTCAACAGCCTTATTCTATCAAATAGTTGGCACTTACCATGTGAACATGTCTTTGTATGGTTTTCAAGGTCAGCAGATTTGAAAGATAATGCCAGACATGATCCCATTGGTATACTTCAATTTCAATCTTGGCTTTTTCCACTGTCAGTCTGGGCAATCTTCACTGTCAGGCTTCTAATTCTTCACTTTCAGTCTTTAGATTAAGCCAGCTCCCTAATGGCATAAAAAGTTTAATCAAAATTACTACAAGTGTGTGAATCATTTCTGTAGCCCTCTCCCACCCCCCATTTCATAAGAAATTTCTGTCACTAGCTTACTGTGTAGCATCTTGTGTTATGTTCTATCAAGTGTGAAGATGAGTCATATTGAGCAGAACAAACCTCTAATGTGTGACATTGAACCATAGTCATGCTAGAGGATCCCTTTCTGAGTATTTACATTTTAAGTAATGTGTAAACTAAATACTAGTTTATAAAATGTATGCCATATGATGTATTTGTGTACAATTCATGCCAGCAACAGTCCAGACATTTATATTTACCAGCTGATGCCCTCTTTAAAAACCAGGTGGCAAAGACTCGCTACAGGACCCAATGCCCAGAGCATCACCTATATTAATAAATGAAACACATTTTTAGCATTTGATGAACAATCCTAACATGTTTGCACAATTCTCTACTTGTCATTTCCCTAGAGTTCACATCTATTGATAATACTCCAGTCTAACTTCTATTCTTTACCGTCTAAAGTTGCGGTTGATGATGTCTGCTCTGACATTGAGCCCCTCGTCCCGGAATGGCCCCTCTAGAACAGGATCATCCTCCTCATCTCTGAGGAGGTTTCTGTCCGGCCGGACGGCCTGCAGCATCCCAGCCCGCTGTGCAATATTATGCAGGACGCTACAGGCTACAACGATCTTAGCCACCTTCTTTGGGTTGTACTGGAGGGCTCCTCCCGACCTGTCCAGGCACCTGAACCTCATCTTCAGGAGCCCGAACATCTGTTCAACCACCGCCCTGGTTCTCTTATGAGCCCTATTGTAGCGCTCCTCAGACACATCAGTCGGGCTACGCAAGGGGGTAATGAGCCAAGGCCGGCTCATGTACCCAGAATCACCTATAAATTATGAACAGAACATAATTCTAACAGAATCCTCAAAATAGTATTTGTAGTACAATAAAAAGTTTTGTACACGATAATCCAGTAACAAATGTTTATTTTAAATTTAAAAAATCTAGTTCAATATTATTCTCTATCTTCCCATTTCATCTAAGACATGCTACATATGCGTATTTCTCCATATTCAAACCTTGTGTAAAATGCAAACTACATGGTTACATTGCATTCTCTATCTGAGCATTTAAGTTAAGACATGCTACATATCTGCATTGAACTAAAAGACATTAGCGGAAAGAGACAATGACATGGTTAAATTGCATTAGCTAATATCTTCCCATTTCAGATAAGACATGCTACATATGCATATTTCTCCTAAATCAAGCCTTGTGTAAAATGCAAACTACATGGTTACATTGCATTCTCTATCTGAGCATTTAAGGTAAGACATGCTACATATCTGCATTGAACTAAAAGACATTAGCGGAAAGAGACAATGACATGGTTAAATTGCATTAGCTAATATCTTCCCATTTCAGCTAAGACATGCTACATATGCGTATTTCTCCTAAATCAAGCCTTGTGAAAAATGCTAACTACATGGTTACATTACATTCTCTATCTGAGCATTTAAGGTAAGACATGCTACATATCTGCATTGAACTAAAAGACATTAGCGGAAAGAGACAATGACATGGTTAAATTGCATTAGCTAATATCTTCCCATTTCAGCTAAGACATGCTACATATGCGTATTTCTCCTAAATCAAGCCTTGTGTAAAATGCAAACTACATGGTTACATTGCATTCTCTATCTGAGCATTTAAGGTAAGACATGCTACATATCTGCATTGAACTAAAAGACATTAGCGGAAAGAGACAATGACATGGTTAAATTGCATTAGCTAATATCTTCCCATTTCAGCTAAGACATGCTACATATGCGTATTTCTCCTAAATCAAGCCTTGTGTAAAATGCAAACTACATGGTTACATTGCATTCTCTATCTGAGCATTTAAGGTAAGACATGCTACATATCTGCATTGAACTAAAAGACATTAGCGGAAAGAGACAATGACATGGTTAAATTGCATTAGCTAATATCTTCCCATTTCAGCTAAGACATACTACATATGCGTATTTCTCCTAAATCAAGCCTTGTGTAAAATGCAAACTACATGGTTACATTGCATTCTCTATCTGAGCATTTAAGGTAAGACATGCTACATATCTGCATTGAACTAAAAGACATTAGCGGAAAGAGACAATGACATGGTTAAATTGCATTAGCTAATATCTTCCCATTTCAGCTAAGACATGCTACATATGCGTATTTCTCCTAAATCAAGCCTTGTGTAAAATGCAAACTACATGGTTACATTGCATTCTCTATCTGAGCATTTAAGGTAAGACATGCTACATATCTGCATTGAACTAAAAGACATTAGCGGAAAGAGACAATGACATGGTTAAATTGCATTCGCTAATATCTTCCCATTTCAGCTAAGACATGCTACATATGCATATTTCTCCTAAACCAAACCTTGTGTAAAATGCAAACTACATGGTTACATTGCATTCTCTATCTGAGCATTTAAGGTAAGACATGCTACATATCTGCATTGAACTAAAAGACATTAGCGGAAAGAGACAATGACATGGTTAAATTGCATTAGCTAATATCTTCCCATTTCAGCTAAGACATGCTACATATGCGTATTTCTTCTAAATCAAGCCTTGTGTAAAATGCTAACGACATGGTTACATTACATTCTCTATCTGAGCATTTAAGGTAAGACATGCTACATATCTGCATTGAACTAAAAGTAGACATTAGCGGGGGGAAAATATATGGTTAAATTGCATCCTATAGCTGAATATTACGCTAACATTTTAAAAATACAGTGGCAATTGTCAAACTAATTAACCATGTTGTGCACAAATACTCACCAACGAGATAACCAGGGGGCATTTGTCTTTCCTCAAACGGTCTCCACAGGGACGACAGAGAGAGGATGCGGGCATCATGACTAGCCCCTCCAAAATTCGCACACACATGCATAATCCTCATCTGTGCGTCACAAACATACTGCACGTTGAGGCTATGAAAATGTTTGCGATTTCTGAAGGGCGAGTCATCAATTGGAGCACGCAGCGCAATGTGGGTACAATCTATGGCTCCCAAGACATTGGGCAATTGAGCAATATCAAAGAATTCCTGCTTCAGGCGCCTCCAATCACCATCATTCTGTGGGAATCCTATGTATTGCTTATTGATACGTACCATGGCGTCCAGAAAGTTATCAAACACCACAGAGAATGTACCTTGAGCCAGGCCATGCATGTACAGTTCTCCGGATTGAAAACTCCCGGAGGCCAGGACGTATAGACAGCTTAGCATCTTACTCATGGCGGGAACAGCAGTCCTTATTCTTATACGTGGCTCCAAATGAGGTTTAAGAAGATCGTAAAGGCCAATGAGCTGTTCGCGATTGAGCCGATACTTATCATAAACCTCAAAGTCGCTCATGTTTTCCAAGGTGGGTCTCACCCTGTAGACACGAGGACCTCGAACCAGACAACCCCTTCGTCTCAGTCTGAGCCGCCGAGGCTGCCTGATTCGACCAACAGCTAGTTCGCCAATAGCAGCACCAGCAACGTCTACCATGTCATCGTCATCCATCTTTCAAAACAGCGTAACAAGGTATGCACTTGATCTGATGTGGATCACAAGTGATGCATTGGCCATGTTGTTTGGGGGATTTATAGTACGATTAGTCCAATGGTAGTGAGTTTGTAATGATTGCTTATTGTATTCACTTGTTTGTATGTGAGCGGCGCAAATGCTTTCACAGTGGGCGTTTATTTGTTGTTTGCTGAAATGTTGTTTTCCAACAATGAATCTCAATGTGAAAGTGTAAAATATCACACATACAGTGCCTGTTTGTAATGTTTGTTCATATGCGTAATCAATATTTCTTAAACGCGATCTTATAGTAACAAGCACACGTCCAGGCTAACATGAATGAAAGTGCATAGTTGTGTATAATGTGCATCGAATGTGATCGATCAATTTTGCTGCAACATTGTTTGTAAACGATAAAGTAACATCTGCCATCTGTAGTATTGTATATATAAGTGATTGCCGAGCTGTCAATATTGTATGCGTCCCTTTAAAATCGCAATAATAATTCCGAACTTCCCGTCTGTCATCTGTAGTATTGTATATATAAGTGATTGCCGAGCTGTCAATATTGTATGCGTCCCTTTAAAATCGCAATAAGAATTCAGAACTTCCCGTCTGCCATCTGTAGTATTGTATATATAAGTGATTGCCGAGCTGTCAATATTGTATGTGTCCCTTTAAAATCGCAATAATAATTCCGAACTTCCCGTCTGCCATCTGTAGTATTGTATATATAAGTGATTGCCGAGCTGTCAATATTGTATGCGTCCCTTTCAAATCGCAATAATAATTCCGAACTTCCCGTCTGCCATCTGTAGTATTGTATATATAAGTGATTGCCGAGATGTCAATATTGTATGCGTCCCATTCAAATGGCACTAATACTGAATAACTTCCGGCTTTCATCTGTAGTATTGTATATATAAGTGATTGCCGAGCTGTCAATATTGTATGCGTCCCATTAAAATCGCACTAATACTAAATAACTTCCGGCTGTCATCTGTAGTATTGTATATATAAGTGATTGCCGAGCTGTCAATATTGTACAAGTCCCTTTAAAATCGCACTAATACTGAATAACTTCCCGTCTGCCATCTGTAGTATTGTATATATAAGTGATTGCCGAGCTGTCAATATTGTATGCGTCCCTTTCAAATGGCACTAATGCTGAATAACTTCTGGCTGTCATCTGTAGTATTATATATATATAAGTGATTTGCGATCTGACAATATTTATTAATTGTCCCATTGAAATCGCCCTAATAATGCTGTTCCAAACTGTTCTTTACGTATATGTTGTATTGTAGTATTGAGTGTTAAAGTTCCGAAAGGGGCGGTACAGTCGTGAATCTGTGATGTGTATGGTTGAATCTTCTAATGACGTCATGATATTATTAACCTGCCTATGTAGTTCTGAAATCCTCATTGTGTTGTTGTATTTGACTACATTGTTATTGTGTGCTGAATAAAATCTAAATGTGTGCTTTGTGGTTGCGTGATGGGTGATGCGTGTTATGTACATGTACGTATATATTGTGATTGTGTCCCACATATGCTGACTTCTATATAGCGGTCTGGCATTGTTGTTCCTTCCCATAAAGTGACATCTGTAATCTTGTGTAATGATGTTCTTGTTGTACGTAATTCCTAATGGTTTATTGTGATGGAATCATGATGTTAAAAGTACAGTAAAATCCATATGTTCTGTTTTGTGATTCCTATAGAGAATGTAATGTGTTTTTCCCCCATCATTTGAATGCACATGTATGAGTGAATGTTAAAAGTAATGTATGTGCATCCATGACTGATCATGTGTTAAGCCTATGTAGATATGCTGTTGCTGCAAGCATATGAGTTGAATAACTGAAATGCAATAATAAAGGTAAATGAGAATTGTTTCCCATTGTGTAGTGTTTGTGAATCCTGAAAAGTTGACATTATTTTTGTGTCCGTTTAAATGTAATATTTTTAAAAATAAAATTTTGTTACTAGTGATGTTGATTTGTAGTTGATGTAATATAAAAGTCTGAAACAATTTAATGGTGTTGTGAATATTCAAACAGTAAAATCTATAAATCCACCATAGGGAAATAGTCATTTCTTGATCTATTTATCATAGCTGGGTCTAACGCATGAAATCATGTCTTTTCTAGCGCTGGTATTTGGAGTTTTTCTGTCTACGCTATTTGCGTGCGTTAGGGAAATTAGGGTTTTGCGTGCACGAGCACGTCTTCCCAATAGAAGTCAATGGAGGCTCTAAAAATTGGTCATTTTTTTTTCTAAGACTGGTTTTCCTCGTAAAGTGAGTGACGTCATGAGCTTGTGTGAAAAAGTAACTAAATCGTGTTCTTTTTGTGATAAATAAATATTTTGGGTATGTCATGTGGTGTATATTGTTTGTATGCATCGATGAGTGTATGTTTGTGATAATGTTATTAGTTAGATGTAGGTATATGAGGGTCTTTTCCCGTGTGTCAATGTAAGTCAATGGGAAAATGGATTTGTGTTGTTTTTTTTCTAACACCCGAGATCTCACAACTTTAATCCTTTGTATTTTGATGAAAAATTATTAAATATTAAAAATAAATATAGTGTAGTGTTTGTATGAGTGTAAGTGTACTTTGTGTAATATTTGTTTTGTGATTCGTGGATGTTTTTTTGTCGGTATATGTTTACTACTGGTTCTGAGGTGTCGGTAGAAATTTGAGCGTTAGGTGTTTTTTGAGTGTCGGTAACTGAACTCTAAATACCGGAGTCCGTAAGAAACCAGCGTTAGGGGCCTCTAACGCTGGTTTTCACGGCTAACGCCAAACTCCAAATCTAGGCCTAAGGCTTTAACACACTTGGAACCTGTGGATGACAGATGGAAGAGGCGCCTCATGGGACAAGTATCGTTTTAGGCAACAGAGGGAAACACAATAACAGCGGACCCCCCACACAGAGTGTTACTCACAAACGTGTACCCAGACAAGCAGGACGGAACCAAAAGTCGCCCATCAGACAGGCGTAAGCTCGGTACGCTAAGGCAGACGTCACTCAGCAGGCAGCGTCAGAGTCGACCCAGCAGGGGAACCAATGGAATAGAAGGAAACTCGACACAGCGGACCTCCAAAGGGGAATCAGGAACGTAACCAAATTGCTCCAGCGGCAATAATAATAGAAAACAGGCAGGTGTGATGTACTCAAGGATATATTTATTGAGTACAAACAGATAAAAACATGCGTACAGCAACGCGTTTCTCAACAAATAGTCGTTTCATCAGGCTGATACTAATACATGGATGTACCTGCTCTATTTATAACACACCTGTGTCAATCACAGAGCACCAGCTGCCGACACACCTTCAAGTGAGGATAGCTAGGTGATAGGATGTAAATCGAATAGGAGGTGTTTCAGAAGCCGGAGCTGAGGATGGACTGCGAACAACAAATGACATGCACCAATATTTCTAACATTCTAAGTTTACATTACATGTTCATAATTGATCTATCCTTACAGAAAATATACACATTCATATCATACATATAATAAAAATTTCTGTAACAGCATACAACATGTGAAATTATGGAGAATTAAAACGTTCACAAATTAAGATCATAGTTTAATATAAAAAAATAGTAATAATAATAATATTATTATAATATTATTATAATATCCCAGTATCATTAAAAGACTCAAAACAGATAAATAAAATGATAATGGTCCAGTTATATAAAAAGGGGCTGAATAATAATTTGTTAAAAAATTATTAGATAGAGAGTGAGAGAATTATTAATAAAAAGGGGAACGATCCTTGGAGGATTTATTGATTTATTAATTTCTGGTGCTTTTAGTTATTATTAGTAGGCTTTTTGAGGACCCCTTTTATCTATAGGACTTAGAAATTGTCTTTTATATGCTGGTCCTTTTAGTCTTATTCCCTGTTCCTCCAAGGATCGTTCCCCTTTTTATTAATAATTTTTTGTTTAGCTTAATAATAGTTTGTTTAGGTTAGTACATTAAATAATAAAAACCCAACAGTGTGGTACATACATTTGCATCCTGGACTGCTATTTAGTTCAACAAAATTCCTAACGTCTTCATTGCATTTGTGACTATTATATTTGTTATATATCTGACCATGTACATTGCTTCACCCTACTGTCTTATCAATTTCTATTTATTTATCTATTTTTTTATTTTCTGCCATACCCTGTGAGGTATGTTGTTGATACATTGTATATCATTGTACCCTCTGTTGGCTATAAATAAAATTTAAAAAAATAAATATATAAACAAAAAATAAACAATATTACCAAAAACTATTCAACAATCCCAGTGAATCGTATATTAAGATCTATAACAAAATCATCAAAGATGCTCAAAGTAAGAGAGTAATCAACTCAGATGAAATAAAGTTGCTCTCAGTTAAAGAACCGAAAGTTGCAACCTTCTATCTTATTACTAAGATCCATAAAAATATTGATATTCCCCCAGGAAGACCCATCGTATCAGGGAATGAATTCTTATCAGAACATGCAAGCCAGTACGTGGATCACAGACTCAGGGAATTTGTGGAGCCATTATCCCCCTTTGTAAAAGACACCATGGAGGTGTTACATAGACTTGACAACATAGTGAGGGGAAAAAAAATACATGGCTATTAACAGCTTACGTTGAGTCCCTATATACCTCTATAGAGCACAACAGAGGAATCAAAGCTGTTTAATTCTTCTTGGAGGAAGGATCGAAAGAGGAACCAATACATGATGACTTCATTCTCCAACTACTTGAGTTTGTTTTGAAATACAATTTCTTCACATTTGCCAATCAATTCTGTATTCCTAAGATTGCGCAGAAATTGCAATAATATTTCTCTTTTCAAAAAACAAGCTCAAGAGTTAGAGAGCAGATTGCAGGACAGGGGTTATAGTAAAAGGAGCATTAAAAGAGCCAAATCTAGTGCTCTAAATACTGATAGATCGCAACTTTTACAGTAAAAAATCAAAGAGAGTGATAGTCAGACATGCTTAATCTTAACGTATAATTCACAAATACACCTAATTTCAGAAATAATGAATAAACACTTGGACATACTTAAGATGGATCCTTATCTGAAACTGATAGTGGGTGATAAAGTTCATATAGGATATAGAAGGACTAGAAACATTAAAAACATGATTTCAAGTAGCCACTTTTATCCTAGGAAAACTAAAACCTCAGTTGCACCTAACTCCTTCCCATGTGGTACATGCTCCAAACGTAAACATATAATGAAAACTGATAGTATTCAAGATGTGTTTGGGTAAAAACACAAAATAAAAAATACATCAGCTGCTCCTCAGAGGGCGTGATATATGCATTGTTCTGTAAATGACCCAAAATTTATGTTGGCATGAAAAAGCAGAAAGTTAAGAACAAGACTCCAAGAACACATCAGAAATATAAAAAAATATATAAAAGATTTAGAGGAGGGAAAACGAAAAAGAAACTAAATCTGTGGCATCCCATTTTTTAATGTTCCATGAATCTAACCCCAAAGATTTAAAATGTCAAGGAATTAAAACAATCTCCCTGGGCATTAGAGGGGGCAATGTGGAACAGGCACTACTTAGAGCAGAGTGCAAATGGATATATCTTTTGGACTCCCAAAGGGCTAAATGAACAAAACAGCTATTACTGATTTTTATAAAATTAATTTCTCAACTATGTAATTTAATTTACTCCCAACATCATATAGGTACAGTGAAAAATATCTATATCAGATGACTTTTAATACTCTGTATACTAGATAATATTATTCCAAATAATGTGGTCATCTATTTCACCATAATATGACTATTAAAATTAATCATTCTTATAATGTCCATGACACTAAAATATAATTTTCCCTTAATTCAACTGTTTATCTAGTACGTCTAGAAAGAGAACATATTACACCTGGAGGAGAAAACATTTTTGCATCAAAATCTATAGCTTTTACATCAGAAACTCTTTTACAAGACAAAAGACATAACAAAGTTGCAAGTTTCTAAGGCCTAGATTTGGAGTTTTGTCGGTAACGACCCGAAAAACTAACGCCGGCTTTTTTCTGGCCGCACCATAAAAATAACTCTGGTATCGAGAGTCCACATAAAGGCTGCGTTAGGCTCCAAAAAAGGAGCGTAGAGCATTTTTAACGCAGCTTCAACTCTCGATACCAGAGTTGCTTACGGACACGGCCAGCCTCAAAAACGTGCTCGTGCACGATTCCCCCATAGGAAACAATGGGGCTGTTTGAGCTGAAAAAAAAACAAACACCTGCAAAAAAGCCGCGTTCAGCTCCTAACGCAGCCCCATTGTTTGCTATGCGGTAACCCTTCCTACGTCTGCACTTAACACTCTAACATGTACCCCGAGTCTAAACACCCCTAACCTTACACTTATTAACCCCTAATCTGCCGCCCCCGTTATCGCTGACCCCTGCATATTATTATTAACCCCGAATCTTCCGCTCCGTAAACCGCCGCTACTTACATTATCCCTATGTACCCCTAATCTGCTGCCCCTAACACTGCCGACCCCTATATTATATTTATTAACCCCTAATCTGCCCCCCACAACGTCGCCTCCACCTGCCTACACTTATTAACCCCTAATCTGCCAACCGGACCTGAGCGCTACTATAATAAAGTTATTAACCCCTAATCCGCCTCACTAACCCTATCATAACTAGTATTAACCCCTAATCTGCCCTCCCTAACATCGCCGACACCTAACTTCAATTATTAACCCCTAATCTGCTGACCGAATCTCGCCGCTATTCTAATAAATGTATTAACCCCTAAAGCTAAGTCTAACCCTAATGCTAACACCCCCCTAAATTAAATATAATTTAAATCTAACGAAATTAATTAACTTTTATTAAATAAATTATTCCAATTTAAAGCTAAATACTTACCTGTAAAATAAATCCTAATATAGCTACAATATAAATTATAATTATATTATAGCTATTTTAGGATTTATATTTATTTTACAGGTAACTTTGTATTTATTTTAACCAGGTACAATAGCTATTAAATAGTTAAGAACTATTTAATAGCTAAAATAGTTAAAATAATTACAAATTTACCTGTAAAAGAAATCCTAACCTAAGTTACAAATAAACCTAACACTAGACTATCAATAAATTAATTAAATAAACTACCTACAATTACCTACAATTAACCTAACACTACACTATCAATAAATTAATTAAATACAATTGCTACAAAGAAATACAATTAAATAAACTAGCTAAAGTACAAAAAATAAAAAAGAACTAAGTTACAAAAAATAAAAAATGATTTACAAACATAAGAAAAATATTACAACAATTTTAAACTAATTACACCTACTCTAAGCCCCCTAATAAAATAACAAAGCCCCCCAAAATAAAAAAATGCCCTACCCTATTCTAAATTACTAAAGTTCAAAGCTCTTTTACCTTACCAGCCCTGAACAGGGCCCTTTGCGGGCCATGCCCCAAGAAATTCAGCTCTTTTGCCTGTAAAAAAAAAACCATACAATACCCCCCCAACATTACAACCCACCACCCACATACCCCTAATCTAACCCAAACCCCCCTTAAATAAACCTAACACTAAGCCCCTGAAGATCATCCTACCTTGTCTTCACCATACCAGGTTCACCGATCGGTCCAGAAGAGCTCCTCCGATGTCCTGATCCAAGCCCAAGCGGGGGGCTGAAGAGGTCCATGATCCAGCTGAAGTCTTCATCCAAGCGGGCCAGAAGAGGTCTTCCATCCGATTGAAGTCTTCATCCAAGCGGCATCCATCCGGAGCGAAGCGGCAGCATCCTGAAGACCTCCACCGCGGAACATCCATCCTGGCCGACGACTGAACGACGAATGACGGTTCCTTTAAATGACGTCATCCAAGATGGCATCCCTCGAATTCCGATTGGCTGATAGGATTCTATCAGCCAATCAGAATTAAGGTAGGAATATTCTGATTGGCTGATGTAATCAGCCAATCAGAATCAAGTTCAATCCGATTGGCTGATCCAATCAGCCAATCAGATTGAGCTTTCATTCTATTGGCTGATCGGAACAGCCAATAGAATGCGAGCTCAATCTGATTGGCTGATCGGATCAGCCAATCGGATTGAATTTGATTCTGATTGGCTGATTCCATCAGCCAATCAGAATATTCCTACCTTAATTCCGATTGGCTGATAGAATCCTATCAGCCAATCGGAATTCGAGGGACGCCATCTTGGATGACGTTATTTAAAGGAACCGTCATTCGTCGTTCAGTCGTCGGCCAGGATGGATGTTCCGCGGTGGAGGTCTTCAGGATGCTGCCGCTTCGCTCCGGATGGATGCCGCTTGGATGAAGACTTCAATCGGATGGAAGACCTCTTCTGGCCCGCTTGGATGAAGACTTCAGCTGGATCATGGACCTCTTCAGCACCCCGCTTGGGCTTGGATCAGGACATCGGAGGAGCTCTTCTGGACAGATCGGTGAACCTGGTATGGTGAAGACAAGGTAGGATGATCTTCAGGGGCTTAGTGTTAGGTTTATTTAAGGGGGGTTTGGGTTAGATTAGGGGTATGTGGGTGGTGGGTTGTAATGTTGGGGGGGGGTATTGTATGTTTTTTTTTTACAGGCAAAAGAGCTGAATTTCTTGGGGCATGCCCGGCAAAGGGCCCTGTTCAGGGCTGGTAAGGTAAAAGAGCTTTGAACTTTAGTAATTTAGAATAGGGTAGGGCATTTTTTTATTTTGGGGGGCTTTGTTATTTTATTAGGAGGCTTAGAGTAGGTGTAATTAGTTTAAAATTGTTGTAATATTTTTCTTATGTTTGTAAATAATTTTTTATTTTTTGCAACTTAGTTCTTTTTTATTTTTTGTACTTTAGCTAGTTTATTTAATTGTATTTCTTTGTAGCAATTGTATTTAATTAATTTATTGATAGTGTAGTGTTAGGTTAATTGTAGGTAATTGTAGGTAGTTTATTTAATTAATTTATTGATAGTCTAGTGTTAGGTTTATTTGTAACTTAGGTTAGGATTTCTTTTACAGGTAAATTTGTAATTATTTTAACTATTTTAGCTATTAAATAGTTCTTAACTATTTAATAGCTATTGTACCTGGTTAAAATAAATACAAAGTTACCTGTAAAATAAATATAAATCCTAAAATAGCTATAATATAATTATAATATATATTGTAGCTATATTAGGATTTATTTTACAGATAAGTATTTAGCTTTAAATTGGAATAATTTATTTAATAAGAGTTAATTAATTTTGTTAGATTTAAATTATATTTAATTTAGGGGGGTGTTAGTATTAGGGTTAGACTTAGCTTTAGGGGTTAATACATTTATTAGAATAGCGGCGAGATTCGGTCGGCAGATTAGGGGTTAATAATTGAAGTTAGGTGTCGGCGATGTTAGGGAGGGCAGATTAGGGGTTAATACTATTTATGATAGGGTTAGTGAGGCAGATTAGGGGTTAATAACTTTATTATAGTAGCGCTCAGGTCCGGTCGGCAGATTAGGGGTTAATAAGTTTAGGCAGGTGGAGGCAACGTTGTGGGGGGCAGATTAGGGGTTAATAAATATAATATAGGGGTCGGCGGTGTTAGGGGCAGCAGATTAGGGGTACATAAGGATAACGTAGGTGGCGGCGCTTTGCGGTCGGCAGATTAGGGGTTAATAAGTGTAGGCAGGTGGAGGCGACATTGAGGGGGGCAGATTAGGGGTTAATAAATATAATACAGGGGTTGGCGGTGTTAGGGGCAGCAGATTAGGGGTACATAAGGATAACGTAGGTGGCGGTCGGCAGATTAGGGGTTAAAAATTTTTTTTTGAGTGTCGGCGATGTGGGGAGACCTCGGTTTAGGGGTACATAGGTAGTTTATGGGTGTTAGTGTACTTTAGAGTACAGTAGTTAAGAGCTTTAGAAACCGGCGTTAGCCCAGAAAGCTCTTAACTACTGACTTTTTTCCTGCGGCTGGAGTTTTGTCGTTAGATGTCTAATGCTCACTTCACAAACGACTCTAAATACCGGAGTTAGAAAAATCCCATTGAAAAGATAGGATACGCAATTGACGTAAGGGGATCTGCGGTATGGAAAAGTCGCGGCTGCAAAGTGAGCGTTAGACCCTATTTTGAGTGACTCCAAATACCGGCGGTAGCCTAAAACCAGCGTTAGGAGCCTCTAACGCTGGATTTCACGGCTAACGCCAAACTCTAAATCTAGGCCTAATTAAGTTATTTAAGAGAAAGTTCTATATTATCTGGACAGTTCCTGAAAAATGAAATTATTAAATCAACATCCCAAAAATAGTTGTATTTAGGAACAGGAGGTCTTTTAACACGAATGGCTTTAAGAAGTTTACAAATGGTGAAATGTTGACCAATAGGGGCATTATAATTTATGACCCGCTGAAATAGCGGAAAAAAACTACATTGATAGATCTGTAAGCCAGACCAGCTTTAAAAAGAGAAGTAAGATAATTAATCACTTCATTCAAAGGGGCTGAAATGGGATCCATATTCCTGTCATGTCACCAGCTAGTCCATTTAGTCCATGTGGATAAATAAGATTTCCTGGTTCCTGGTGCCCAAGAGTCCTGAAGGAGGAGTTTAGCTCCTGATGAAAGACCTTCGGAAGACCAGGAACCCCTGAAATCTTCCAGAGAATCAGTTGAAGAGAACCTGCAAAAATTAAATCATGAAAATCTACGTTGTGATTGGTAAGGAGATTTTGTTGAAATGGAAGAAGAACTGGTGGAAGGACGGACATTTTCTAAAAGAATTGGGAACCAAGATTGAGCCGTCCACCAAGGTGTAATTAGAAGAAGGGATATCTGATTCCTCTTCACATATGAAATTGTTTGAAGAATCTTTGAGAATGGGGGAAAGGCATAAGCTCCTGTCAGAGGCCAATTCTGAAGAAAAGCATCCAGTGCTGAAGCAGTCGGATCTGGTCTCCAACTGAAGAATGGGAGGAGTTGATAATACAGACGAGAGGCAAAAAGATTTAATACAAATGGACCTCTCAAATCTTGAAGTTTGAGGAATAGAAGTCTGTCTAATTTCTAGTCACTGTTGTCTTTTAGATGGCGAAATCCCCTATCTGCTGCAGAATTGAAAAGTCCAGGAATGTATTCTGCTTGAATTGATATATTGGGGCATATTTATCAAGGTCTGGCGGACTTGATCCGACACTGCGGATCAGGTCCGCCAGACCTCGCTGAATACGGCGAGCAATACACTCGCCGTATTCAGAATTGCACCAGTAGCTCACAATTCAAATAGTGCACTGCTGATATGTTGTCCATACAAAGAAGGATAGAAATAGGAGAGCTGTTTCTGACAAAACTCTTGACTGCAATGGAACCAGCAAGAAGTTCTAAACAATTGATATGAAGCTTCTTCTCTGAAAGAGACCATTTGCCCCCTGTAATAAGAGGACAAAATCTTGCACCTCAGCCAGAATTGCTTGCATCTGATTCTAGGATAATGTCTGGAAATTTCCCAAAGATGGCTTTCCCATTCCAAGCTTCCAAATTGGAAAACCACCAAATAAGTTCTGTTCTTGTTTCTTCTGATAATGAGATTTCTTGAAAGTAAGAATAATCTAAATGAAGGTAATGGATCTTCAATCTCTATAATGCTCGATAATGAAGAGGAGCAAACAAAATTGCTTGAATCGAAGAAGATAGAAGACCTATAATTCTTGCTAAAGAATGAATAGGAAATTATTGTTTCTTGAGAAGATAATTTATTTCCTTCTTTATTTTCTTTATCTTGTCCAAAGGAAGACTTAAAGTAGCAGAAACAGTATCTATTACAAAACCTAGAAAGATTAAATTCTGAGAAAGAGAAAGGATTGATAAAACCTAAATTCTGGAGAAGATTCATAGTCATGTTTAATTAATCTGAAAGAATAGTTGGATCTTGCTGAAAAATATAGATATTGTCCAAATAAATAATAAGACGAATACCTCTCATTCTCAACCAAGAAACTACTGGTTTTAATATTTTGGTAACAGCCCAAGGAGCAGATGATAGACCAAAGGGAAGTAAATTGCAAAATTTGATCTTTCCAAAAGAAACAAAGAAACTTCCTGAATGTTGAATGAACTGGGGTAGTTAAATAAGCATCTTTGAGATATAAACAGACTAACCAATGATGAATTCCTTCCATCTTGATATTATTGTATTCTAAATGAAGGTTTTACTGTCTTAAATTTATTACAGGGCGATAAGATCCTTCTTTTCTCTTTACTAGGAACATATTGCTGATGAATGAATTTGTTGGATCTAGAACCTTTTCTATAGCCTCTTTGTTTAAAAAACTAACATTTCTAAATTTAGAAGATTGAAATCTGAAAGGGAAAACTTTATTGGAATAGGGAGAGTATTTTGAATTGGAGGGGAAGGAAAAAATGGAAACCTGAGATAGTTTGAATTACTCAAGGATCTTGTGTAATTAAAGTCCAATTTTTTATAAAAAGGGCTAATCTGCCTCCAATTTTTTGTGGGGGAAAAAAGGTATAAGAAAAGGTGAGAGAACTTACCATTGAAAGGTCTTTATGATGGACGATATCTAAAGGATCTGTTTGTCCATTGTCTCCCTGTTGTGGGGAATAAATTTGTATGTGAGGTGGAAGGAGAGGCGTAATTCTGAAATTGAGACCTGGACATAACTTGGAAACTACCGGGAACGCGGCCTTGTCCTTTCCCGGCCCTATCAAAAATGTTGTTGGGTTGATAGAATATTTTCTTAGTATTAACACAAATTTTATTTAAAGAGTTAAACTCATTAACATACGGCTAGATTACAAGTTTTGCGTTATGAGTAAAAAAACAGCGTTATGGGTTATAACTCTGCTTTTTCACTACCGCTGCTATTATGAGTCTTGTAGGTACAGCTGTCCCACACACTTTTTTGGCCGTACCGCAAATTAACTTACGCAATTTGCGTAAAGTCTTTTTTTAATGGGACTTCCATAGCGCCGATATTACAAGCATTTTCTGGGAGGCCAAAAAGTGAGCGGTACAGCCTATCCCACAAGATTCGTAACGCATTCTAAAGTCAGTAGTTATGAGTTTTACGCTACAAAGCTGTAGCATAAAACTCATAACTAAAGTGTTAAAAAGTACACTAACACCCATAAACTACCTATTAACCCCTAAACCGAGGCCCTTCCGCATCGCAAACACTAAAATAAATTTGTTAACCCCTAATCTGCCGCTCCCAACATCACCGCCACTATAATAAACATATTAACCCTAAACTGCCGCCCCTAACATCGCCGCCACCTACCAACATTTATTAACACCTAATCGGCCACCCCCAACGTCGCTGCCACTATACTAAATTTATTAACCCCTAAACCTAAGTCTAACCCTAACACTCCCTAACTTAAATATAATTAAAAGAAATCTAAATAAAAATTCATATCACTACCTAAATTATTCCTATTTTAAACTAAATACTTACCTATAAAATAAACCCTAAGCTAGCTACAATATAACTAATAGTTACATTTTATCTATCTTAGGGTTTATTTTTATTTTACAGGCAAGTTTGTATTTATTTTAACTAGGTAGAATAGTTACTATTTACTAACTACCTAGTTAAAATAAACAAACTCATTTAGGATGGATGTCCGGTCTTCAAAACTGTAAGTGGATCTTCAGGGGTTAGTGTTAGGTTTTTTTAAGGGTTTATTGGGTGGGTTTTAGTTTTGGATTAGGGTTTAGGCAGCAATAGAGCTAAATGCCCTTTTAAGGGCAATGCCCATCCAAATGCCCTTTTCAGGGCAATGGGGAGATTAGGTTTTTTTAGTTAGGATTTTATTTGGGGGTTGGTTGTGTGGGTGGTGGGATTTTACAGGTAAAAGAGCTGATTTATTTGGGGCAATTCCCAGCAAAAAGCCCTTTTAAGGGCTATTGGTAGTTAAGTTTAGGCTAGGGTTTTTTTTTTTATTTTGGGGGGCTTTTTTATTTTCATAGGGCTATTAGATTAGGTGTAATTAGTTTACATATCTGATATTGTTTTTGGTTTTTGTGTAATTTAGTGTTTTGTTTATTTTGTAATTTAGGTAATTGTATTTAATTAATTTAATTTATATAATTGTAGTGTAATGTTAGGTGTTAGTGTAAGACAGGTTAGGTTTTATTTTACAGGTACTTTTGTATTTATTTTAACTAGGTAGTTAGTAAATAGTAACTATTCTACCTAGTTAAAATAAATACAAACTTGCCTGTAAAATAAAAATAAACCCTAAGATAGATACAATGTAACTATTAGTTATATTGTAGCAAGCTTAGGGTTTATTTTATAGGTAAGTATTTCGTTTTAAATAGGAATTATTTAGGTAATGATATGAATTTTTATTTAGATTTCTTTTAATTATATTTAAGTTAGGGGGTGTTAGGGTTAGACTTAGGTTTAGGGGTTAATAAATTTAGTATAGTGGCGGCGTTGGGGGTGGCAGATTATATGTTTATTATAGTGGTGACGATGTCCGGAGCAGCAGATTAGGGGTTAATAAGTGTAGGAAGGTTGCTGTAACATTGGGACGGGAGATTAGGGGTTAATAAGTATACTGTTGGTGTTGGCGATGTTGGGTGCAGCAGATTAGGGGTTAATAAGTATAATGTAGGTGTCAGCGAGGTTGGGGCAGCAGATTGGGGGTTAATAAGTATAATGTAGGTGTCGGCGATGTCGAGGGTGGCAGATTAGGGGTTAATAAATATAATGTAGGTGTCAGCGATGTCGGGGGCAGCAGATTAGGGGTTAATAGGTATAATGTAGGTGTTGGCGATTTCGGGGGCGGCAGATTAGGGGTTAATAAATGTAAGATTAGAGGTGTTTAGATTTGTGGTTCATGTTAGGGTGTTAGGTGTAAACATAAATTTATTTTCCCCATAGGAATCAATGGGGCTGCGTTAAGGAGCATTACGCTGCTTCTTTGCAGGTGTTAGGCTTTTTTTCAACCGGCTCTCCCCATTGATATCTATTGGTAAATTGTGCACGAGCACGTAAAACCAGCTCACCGCTAGTGAGTGATGTCGCGATCTGAAAATGTTCTGTTCGCGAACGGCGAACGCTAGCATCCGCAACTGTTCGCTAACGGGCGAACCGGGCGAACCGCCATTGACTTCAATAGGCAGGCGAATTTTAAAACCCACAGGGACTCTTTCTGGCCACAATAGTGATGGAAAAGTTGTTTCAAGGGGACTAACACCTGGACTGTGGCATGCCGGAGGGGGATCCATGGCAAAACTCCCACGTAAAATTACATAGTTAATGCAGAGACTGGTTTTAATCCATAAAGGGCATAAATCACCTAACATTCCTAAATTGTTTGGAATAACGTGCTTTAAAACATCAGGTATGATGTTGTATCGATCAGGTAGTGTAAGGGTTACACCCGCTTCACAGTGACAGACCAAACTCCCCGTTTAACGCACCGCAAACAAACGCAAACAGTCCATTTGCACAACCACAAGATAGATAGATTTGATAGATACATAGATTAAATAGATAGATCAATAGATGCAATATACATACAAAGATGCTTGGTCGGTCCTCCTACTTCAAATTTGGGGCACTGCGCGTGCAATCTACTGTGCCACCAGATATGAGTGGTGTGTTAAGTAGTACTATTCTGATCAGTTTAATACCCGTTACTCCCCCTATCGGGGGACGTGTATATGGCATGGATTTTAGGAACCGGGAGATGGAAAAAGATGCTTGGTCGGTCCTCCTACTTCAAATTTGGGGCACTGCGTGTGCAATCGTGGCCGGACTTTTAGCCGACAGACATTTGTCCGATGGACATTTGTCCGACCGACATTTGGCCGAAACACAAGTGGCTGTCACAAAACAGTCCGGCCACGAGATAGATAGATTTGATAGATAGATAGATAGATACATAGATTAGATAGATAGATCAATAGATGCAATAGATACATTTGATAGATACGATAGATAGATAGATAGATTTGATAGATAAATAGATAGATTTGAAAGATATATAATTTCCCAGACAGAGAATTACAAGACGTGCGGTCTAGGACCCATGGTAAGGTTCCCAGAGGCAGTTGCGGCGCCAGGGGACGTGTATATGGCATGGATTTTAGGAACCGGGAGATGGAAAAAGATGCTTGGTCGGTCCTCCTACTTCAAATTTGGGGCACTGTGCGTACAATCTACTGTGCCACCAGATATGAGTGGTGTGTTCAGTAGTATTATTCTGATCAGTTTAATACCTGTTACGCCCCCTATCAGGGGACGT
The DNA here is from genome assembly GCF_027579735.1 of Bombina bombina. Classification (NCBI taxonomy): domain Eukaryota; kingdom Metazoa; phylum Chordata; class Amphibia; order Anura; family Bombinatoridae; genus Bombina; species Bombina bombina. Next base: position 1,123,140,906 of record NC_069503.1, read on the forward strand.
GTATATGGCATGGATTTTGGGAACCGGGAGATGGAAAAAGATGCTTGGTCAGTCCTCCTACTTCAAATTTGGGGCACTGTGAGTGCAATCTACTGTGCCACCAGATATGAGTGGTGTGGTTTTTGAAGCCACAGTGCAGCACCAGAGGCCAGAAAATTTTGGCATGTATTGTACACCTGCCTGAAAAATTAGGTATTGTTGCAGTCGCTGCTGTAGCAGCGGCCAGAAAAATTGATGTTTGTTTCCCAGGCAGAAAGTGCCCTAAAATATTGCGACTTGAACCCTAGTTGGTGGCGTATAAGTCACGCAAGTCATCCGGCATTTGAAGATAAAATACATCAGCGTGTGGACCATTTTTAGCCCAAGGCAGCTCATCTCATCAGGACTTTTTTAGTCGAATGTATCGCCAATGTCAGTCCCTTCGGGATCCATCCCTCATTCATCTTAATAAAGGTGAGGTAATCTAGACTTTTTTGACCTAGGTGACTTCTCTTCTCAGTGACAATACCTCCTGCTGCACTGAAGGTCCTTTCTGACAGGACACTTGAAGCGGGGCAGGCCAGAAATTCTATCGCAAATTGGGATAGCTCAGGCCACAGGTCAAGCCTGCACACCCAGTAGTCAAGGGGTTCATTGCTCCTCAGAGTGTTGAGATCTGCAGTTAAGGCGAGGTAGTCTGCTACCTGTCGGTCGAGTCGTTCTCTGAGGGTGGACCCCGAAGGGCTGTGGCAATGCATAGGACTTAAAAAGCTCTGCATGTCCTCTATCAACAACACGTCTGTAAAGCGTCCTGTCCTTGCTGGCGTGGTCGTGGGAGTCGGAGGATTACTTTCACCTCTTCCCCTGTTAGATTCCCGTTGTGCTGTGACATCACCCTTATACGCTGTGTAAAGCATAGTTTTTAATTTATTTTGGAACTGCTGCATCCTTTCCGACTTGCGGTAATTCGGTAACATTTCAGGCACTTTATGCTTATACGAGGGGTCTAGTAGCGTGGACACCCAGTACAGGTCGTTCTCCTTCAAATTTTTTTAAACGAGGGTCCCTCAACAGGCACGACAGCATGAAAGACCCCATTTGTACAAGGTTGGATGCCGAGCTACTCATGTCCCATTGCTCGTCCTCAGTGATCTCACTGAAGGTATCTTCTTCCCCCCAGCCACCTACAACACCACGGGTACCAGATAGGTAAAAACGTGCACCCTGGGATGCCTGTTGTGGTTTGTCGTCCTCCTCCTTCTCAAAGCCACATTCCTCCTCTGACTCCTCTTCCTCACAATCCTCTTCTAGCATTGCCACAGGTCCAGCAAGCAATGCTGATAAGGCTGTTTCTGGTGGTGATGGTGACCACAACTCTTCCTCTTCCTCTTCACGCTCATTTGATCCAGCAGTCTTCGCAGGGCACGCTCCAGGAAGAAAACAAATGGTATGATGTCGCTGATGGTGCCTTCGGTGCGACTGACTAGGTTTGTCACCTCCTCAAAAGGACGCATGAGCCTACAGGCATTGCGTATGAGCGCCCAGTAACATGGCAAAAAAATTCCCAGCTCCCCAGAGGCTGTCCTAGCACCCCGGTCATACAAATACTCATTAACGGCTTTTTCTTGTTGGAGCAGGCGGTCGAACATTAGGAGTGTTGAATTCCAACGTGTCGGGCTGTTGCAAATCAAGCGCCTCACTGGCATGTTGTTTTGCCGCTGGATATCAGAAAAGTGTGCCATGGCCGTGTAGGAACGCCTGAAATGGCCACACACCTTCCTGGCCTGCTTCAGGACATCCTGTAAGCCTGGGTACTTATGCACAAAGCGTTGTACGATCAGATTACACACATGTGCCATGCACGGCACATGTGTCAACTTGCCCAATTTCAATGCCGCCACAAAATTACTTCCATTGTCAGAAACCACTTTGCCAATCTCCAGTAGGTGCGGAGTCAGCCACTGATCCACCTGTGCGTTCAGGACGGACAGGAGTGCTGGTCCGATGTGACTCTCTGCTTTCAGGCAAGTCAACCCCAAGACGGCGTGACACTGCCGTATCCGGGATGTGGAATAGTACCTGGGGAGCTGGGGGGGTGCCGTTGATGTGGAGCAAGACGCAGCAGCAGAAGAAGAGGACTCAGCCGAGGAGGTTATGGAAGAGGATGGAGTAGGGGGAGTAGAAGAGGTGGCAGCAGGCCTGCCTGCAAGTCGTGGCAGTGTCACCAACTCTGCAGAGCCATGCATTCCATGGTTGTCAGCCATCAGCAGGTTTACCCAATGCGCAGTGTAGGTGATATACCTGCCCTGACCATGCTTTGCAGACCAGCTATCAGTGGTCAGATGGACCCTTGCCCCAACACTGTGTGCCAGACATGCCATTACATCCTTTCGCACAATCGAGTATATGTTGGGGATTGCCTTTTGTGAAAAGAAATTTCGGCCGGGTACCTTCCAGTGTGGTGTCCCAATAGCTACAAATTTTTTGAATGCCTTAGACTCCACCAGCTTGTATGGTAAAAGCTGGCGGGCTAAGAGTTCAGACAAGCCAGCTGTCAGACGCTGGGCAAGGGGGTGACTTTGTGACATTGGCTTCTTACGCTCAAACATGTCCTTGACAGACACCTGACTGTGGGCAGATGAGCAGGAAATGCTCCGGAAGAGAGACAGAGTGGCGGATGGTTGAGAGGGGGCAAGGAGGACAGCAGTGGTTGACGTGGCTGAAGATGCTGGACCAGGAGGAGGATGGCGGCTTTGAGTTTGTGGGCTGCTTGTACTCATGTGTTGATCCCATAGGCGTTTGTGATGTGCGATCACGTGCCTTCGCAAAGCAGTTGTACCTAGGTGGGTGTTGGACTTCTTTTGGCACAGGTTGCAAATGGCATCACTGTTGTCAGAGGCAGACACACAAAATAAATGCCACACTGCTGAGCTCTGCGATGACGGCATTCTGGTGGTGGCAACAGCATGCGTTGATTGGCGTGCTGTCTGGCTGACCCAGCGTGCCGATGCATGCTGGCTGACTGTGCCACTAGCTCATTGCGACAACCTCCCTCTGCTTCCAACTCGTCTCCTCCTCCTCTCTGTCTCCCCATCTGAACTTTCCCCCTGTTCTTCTTCTCTTCTAGCGGGCACCCACGTGACATCCACGGACGCATCGTCATCATCAACCGCTTCACTTGTATCTGACAAATCAACAAAGGAAGCAGCAGCGGGTACAACATCATCATCATCACACTGTACGTCCATGTCTGTAATGCTGCCTGACTGAGACATATCACGGTTATCTACGTCCTCTGTCAATGATGGTTGCGCATCACTCATTTCTTCCAAATGATGTGTAAATAACTCCTCTGCCAGATCAAGTGAAGCGGCTGTGGTGCTAGTGTTGGTGGTGGCGGCAGGCGTGCGAGTGGTAACTTGAGAGGTGCCCATAGATAAGCTGGAGGAGGATGGTGCGTCAAGGTTCAGAGCGGAAGCTATAGAAGATTAGGTGTCCTGTGTTAAAAAGTCAACTATGTCCTCCTCAGAACTTTTCGAGTTCATGATACGTGGCCTCTGAACACTGGCCATTATTCTAGGGCCTAAGGGAATCACAGCACCACGACCACGACGGCACCTGCGGGGTGGCCTGCTTCTGCCTGTCATTTTTTTTAAAATGTACACTTACAATACTATTAAACAAGATATGAGTGGTGCCACTAGGCAAGTGGGCGCAGTATACGCTTTAAACCTCACACAAAAAAGCAGACTGATGTTTCACAGTCCAAAAAGTTTAATTTTTTTTAAATTTACACTTACACTACTATTAAACAAGATATGAGTGGTGGCACTGGGCAAGTGGGCACAGTATACGCTGTGAGCCTGGCACACACGCTGGCAGGCAGGCAACTGCAATTAGATTACACTAGCAGACTGAAGTTTAACAGTCCAAAAAGTTTTTTTTTTTAAATGTACACTACTGTTACAACAGATATGAGTGGTGGCAACGGCAAGTGGGCTTGGCACACACACTGGCAGGCAGGCAACTGCAATTAGATTACACTAGCAGACTGATGTTTCACAGTCAAAAAGTTTTTTTTTTTTAAATTTACACTACTGTTACAACAGATATGAGTGGTGGCACTGTGGGCAAGTGGGCCTGACACACACGCTAGCAGGCAGGCAACTGCAATTAGATTACACTAGCAGACTGATGTTTCACAGTCAAAAAAGTTGTTGTTTTTTAAATTTACACAACTGTTTGTTACACCAGATATGAGTGGTGGCAACGGGCAAGTGGGCCTGGCACACACGCTGCCAGGCAGGCAACTGCAATTAGATTACACTAGCAGACTGATGTTTCACAGTCAAAAAAGTTATTTTTTTTAAATTTACACTACTGTTTGTTACACTAGATATGAGTGGTGGCAACGGGCAAGTGGGCCTGGCACACACGCTGGCAGGCAGGCAACTGCAATTAGATTACACTAGCAGACTGATGTTTCACAGTCAAAAAAGTTTTTTTTTTTTTAATTTACACTACTGTTACAACAGATATGAGTGGTGGCACTGTGGGCAAGTGGGCCTGGCACACATGCTGGCAGGCAGGCAACTGCAATTAGATTACACTAGCAGACTGATGTTTCACAGTCAAAAAAGTTTTTTTTTTTTAATTTACACTACTGTTTGTTACACTAGATATGAGTGGTGGCAACGGGCAAGTGGGCCTGGCACACACGCTGGCAGGCAGGCAACTGCAATTAGATTACATTAGCAGACTGATGTTTCACAGTCAAAAAAGTTTTTTTTTTTAATTTACACTACTGTTACACCAGATATGAGTGGTGGCAACGGGCAAGTGGGCCTGGCACACATGCTGGCAGGCAGGCAACTGCAATTAGATTACACTAGCAGACTGATGTTTCACAGTCAAAAAAGTTTTTTTTTTTTTCTTAATTTACACTACTGTTACAACAGATATGAGTGGTGGCACTGTGGACAAGTGGGTCTTGCACACACACTGGCAGACAGGCAACTGCAATTAGATTACACTAACAGACTGATGTTTAACAGTCAAAAAAGTTTATTTTTTTAAATTTACACTACTGTTACAACAGATATGAGTGGTGGCACTGTGGGCAAGTGGGCCTGGCACACACGCTGGCAGGCAGACAACTGCAATTAGATTACACTAGCAGACTGATGTTTAACAGTCAAAAAAGTTTTTTTTTTTTTAATTTACACTACTGTTACAACAGATATGAGTGGTGGCACTGTGGACAAGTGGGTCTTGCACACACGCTGGCAGACAGGCAACTGCAATTGGATTACACTAACAGACTGATGTTTAACAGTCAAAAAAGTTTATTTTTTTAAATTTACACTACTGTTACAACAGATATGAGTGGTGGCACTGTGGGCAAGTGGGCCTGGCACACACGCTGGCAGGCAGACAACTGCAATTAGATTACACTAGCAGACTGATGTTTAACAGTCAAAAAAGTTTTTTTTATTTTATTTACACTACTGTTACAACAGATATGAGTGGTGGCACTGTGGGCAAGTGGGCCTGGCACACACGCTGGCAGGCAGGCAACTGCAATTAGATTACACACAAGCAGACTGATGTTTCACAGTCAAAAAAGTTTTTTTTTAATTTACACTAATGTTACACCAGATATGAGTGGTGGCAACAGGCAAGTGGGCACAGTATACGCTGTGAGCCTGGCACACACGCTGGCAATTAGATTACACATGAGAAAAAAAAAAGCAGCCCTAAAAAGGGCTTTTTGGTGTGCTGTCCTTACAGCAGAGATCAGATGAGTCCTTCAGGACTGTAGTGGACACTGAATAAACTAGCCTAGCTATTAATTTCCCTATTAAATCAGCAGCAGCTACACTGTCCCTCCTCTCACTAAGAAAGCAGCTTCCAAATGAATCTAAAATGGCTGCTGTCCTGGAGCTGGGAGGGTTTGGGAGGGAGTGTCTGCTGCTGATTGGCTGGAATGTGTCTGCAGACTGTGAGATACAGGGTCAAAGTTTACTCAATGATGACTAATAGGGGGCGGATTGAACATCGCATATGTTCGCCCGCCGTTGCAAACGCGAACAAGCTATGTTCACCGGGAACTATTCGCCGGCAAACTATTCGGGATATCACTACTTACCGCTGACTTAAACAGCGCTGGTATTGGAGTGCGGTATGGAGCACAATTTTGCTCTACGCTCACTTCTTGCCTAATAACGCCGGGTTTATGAAAACCTGTAATACCAGCACTGTAGGTAAGTGAGCGGGGACAATAACGTGCAAGTTAGCACCACACCCCTCTTTCCCGCAAAGCTCATTATCTAGCCGATAGTTACTATGGGTTATAACTCTGCTTTTTCACTACCGCTGCTATTACGAGTCTTGTAGGTACAGTTGTCCCGCACACTTTTTTGGCCGTACCGCAAATTAACTTACGCAATTTGCGTAAAGTCTTTTTTTCAATGGGACTTCCATAGCGCCGGTATTACAAGCTTTTTCTGGGAGGCCAAAAAGTGAGCGGTACATCCTATCCCGCAAGATTCGTAACGCATTCTAAAGTCAGTAGTTATGAGTTTTACACTACAAAGCTGTAACTAAAGTGCTAAAAAGTACACTAACACCCATAAACTACCTATTAACCCCTAAACCGAGGCCCTCCTGCATCGCAAACACTAAAATAAAATTATTAACCCCTAATATGCCGCTCCCGACATCGCCACCACTATAATAAACATTCTATCCCCTAAACCACCACACTCCCGTCTCGCAAACACTAGTTAAATATTATTAACCCCTAATCTGCCACCCCTAACATCGCCGCCACCTACCTACATTTATTAACCCCTAATATACCGCTTCTAACGTCACCGCCACTATACTAAATTTATTAACCCCTAAACCTAAGTCTAACCCTAACACCCCCTAACTTAAATATAATTAAAATAAATCTAAATAAAAATTACTATCAATAACTAAATAATTCCTATTTAAAACTAAATACTTACCTGTAAAATAAACCCTAAGCTTGCTACCATATAGCTAATAGTTATATTGTAGCTAGCTTAGGGTTTATTTTTATTTTACAGGCAAGTTTGTATTTATTTTAACTAGGTAGAATAGTTACTAAATAGTTATTAACTATTTACTAACTACCTAGTTAAAATAAATACAAATTTACCTGTAAAATAAAACCTAGCCTGTCTTACACTAACACCTAACATTACACTACAATTAAATAAATTAAATTAATGAAATACAATTACCTAAATTACCACAACAAAACACTAAATTACACAAAATAAAAAACTAATTATCAGATATTTAAACTAATTACACCTAATCTAATAGCCCTATCAAAATAAAAAAGCCCCCCCCCCAAATAAAAAAAAAACCCTAGCCTAAACTAAACTACCAATAGCCCTTAAAAGGGCCTTTTGCAGGGCATTGCCCCAAAGAAATCAGCTCTTTTACCTGTAAAAAAAAATACAAACAACCCCCCAAAAGTAAAACCCCCCACCCACACAACGAACCCACCAAAAAAAAATCCTACCTAAAAAACCTAAGCTCCCCATTGCCCTGAAAAGGGCATTTGGATGGGCATTGCCCTTAAAAGGACATTTAGCTCTATTGCTGCCCAAACCCTAATCTAAAACTAAAACCCACCCAATAAACCCTTAAAAAAAACCTAACACTAACCTCCGAAGATCCACTTACAGTTTTGAAGACCGGACATCCATCCTAAACTCTTCATCCAAGCCAGCAGAAGTGGTCCTCCATACGGGCAGAAGTCTTCATCCAGACGGCATCTTCTATCTTCATCCATCAGGAGCGGGTCCTTCTTCTGATTGCATCAGCCAATAGGATTTTTTCACCTTTAATTCCGATTGGCTGATAGAATTTTATCAGCCAATCAGAATTAAAGGGACCCCATCTTGGATGACGTCATTTAAAGTAACCTTCATTTGTCGTTAGTCGTCGGAAGAAGAGGATGCTCTGCCTAGGATGTCTTGAAGATGGACCTGCTCCTCGCCGGATGGATGAAGATTGAAGATGCTGTTTGGATGAAGACTTTTGCCCGCCTGGAGGACCACTTCTGACAGCTTGGATGAAGACTTCTCCTGGCTTCGTTGAGGACTTCTTGTTGCTTCGCTGAGGACTTCTCCCGGCTTCATTTAGGATGGATGTCCGGTCTTCAAAACTGTAAGTAGATCTTCAGGGGTTAGTGTTAGTTTTTTTTTTAAGGGTTTATTGGCTGGGTTTTAGTTTTAGTTTAGGGTTTGGGCAGCAATAGAGCTAAATGCCCTTTTAAGGGCAATGCCCATCCAAATGCCCTTTTCAGGGCAATGGGAGCTTAGGTTTTTTAGGTAGGATTTTATATGGGGGGTTGGTTGTGTGGGTGGTGGGTTTTACTGTTGGGGGGGGTTGTTTGTATTTGTAAAAGAGCTGATTTCTTTGGGGCAATGCCCCGCAAAAGGCCCTGGTAGTTTAGTTTAGGCTAGGGTTTTTTTTATTTTGGGTGGGCTTTTTTATTTTGATAGGGCTATTAGATTAGGTGTAATTAGTTTAAATATCTGATATATTTTTTTTTTATTTTGTGTAATTTAGTGGAGTTTATATTTTTTGGTAATTTAGGTAATTGTATTTAATTAATTTAATTTATTTAATTGTAGTGTAATGTTAGGTTGTAGTGTAAGGCAGGTAAGGTTTTATTTTACAGGTAATTTATTTTAACTAGGTAGTTAGTAAATAGTTAATAACTATTTAGTAACTATTCTACCTAGTTAAAATAAATACAAACTTGCCTGTGAAATAAAAATAAACCCTAAGCTAGATACAATGTAACTATTAGTTATATTGTAGCAATCTTAATGTGTATTTTACAGGTAAGTATTTAGTTTTAAATAGGAATAATTTAGGTAATGATAGGAATTTTTATTTAGATTTATTTTAATTATATTTAAGTTAGGGGGTGTTAGGGTTAGGGTTAGACTTAGATTTAGGGGTTAATAAATTTACTGTAATATAATGGTGGCGACATTGGGGGCAGCAGATTAGGGGTTAATAAATGTAGGAAGATGGCAGTGATGTTAGGGGCAGCAGATTAGGGGTTAATAATATTTAACTAGTGTTTGCGATGCGGGAGTGCGGCGGTTAAGGGGTTACTATGTTTATTATAGTGGCGGCGATGTCCGGAGCGGCAGATTAGGGGTTAATAAGTGTAGGTAGGTTGCGGCGACATTGGGGGCGGGAGATTAGGGGTTAATACGTATAATGTAGGTGTCGGTGACATTAGGGGCAGCAGATTAGGGGTTAATAAGTATAATGTAGTTGTCGGCGATGTTTGGGGCAGCAGATTAGGGGTTAATAAGTATAATGTAGGTGGCGGCGATGTCGGGGGCGGCAGATTAGGGGTTAATAAGTGTAGGTAGGTTGTGGCGACATTGGGGGCGGGAGATTAGGGGTTAATAAGTATAATGTAGGTGTCGGTAATATTAGGGGCAGCAGATTAGGGGTTAATAAGTATAATGTAGGTGTGGCGATGTTGGGGGCAGCAGATTAGGAGTTATTAAGTGTAGGTAGGTTGCGGCGACATTGGGGGCGGGAGATTAGGGGTAAATAAATATAATGTAGGTGTCGGCGATGTTGCGGGCAGCAGATTAGAGGTTAATAAGTATAATGTAGGTGTCGGCAATGTCCGGAGCAGCAGATTAGGGTTTAATAAGTATAATGTAGGTGCCGTCGATGTTAGGGGCGGCAGATTAGGGGTTAATAAGTGTAAGATTAGGGGTGTTTAGACTCAAGGTTCATGTTAGGGTGTTAGGTGTAAACATAAAATGTGTTTCCCCATAGGAATCAATAGGGCTGCGTTACTGAGCTTTACGCTGCTTTATTGCAGGTGTTAGGCTTTTTTTAAGCCGGCTCTCCCCATTGATGACTATGGGGAAATCGTGCACGAGCACGTTACACCAGCTCACCGCTAACGTAAGTAGCGCTGGTATTGGAGTGCGGTATGGAGCACAATTTTGCTCTACACTCACTTCCTGCCTGATAATGCTGGGTTTATGAAAACCTGTAATACCAGCGCTGTAGGTAAGTGAGCGGTGACAATAACGTGCAACTTAGCACCGCACCCCTCATAACACAAAACTCGTAATCTAGCCATACGTTTTTTGAGACCACATTCACCAAAGAGAAGGCCGTTGGCTTTAGGGCCCATCTCAGTAGGGGCAATATTTTTGGATCAATGAGTTTAAGGTTAAGACGCCTTCTTTGTGTAGCTATGACTGTATTAGCATCCCTAAGAAGATATGCAAGTATTTGGATCCATTTTCTCATAATGTATGGGTCTAAAAGTGCTTCATGGGAAATACCTTCTTCTGATAATTTGAAGAGTTTGGTAAAAGGACCCAATAAATCCAATAACTTGTCCTGACAAGGTTTTAAATTCCTATCAGGACCTCACTTAAGATTAAAAAAATTTGTGCCAATGAATTTTAAAAGATTACTGTCAATTGCAGGTGTTATTTGGGAAGAATGTGGAAGTTCTGGTCTGGGACACTAGGAGTAGTTTTAGCTTTCTTGGATAAGGGTCTTCGCACATAATAATCTAAAAATGTTGCTACCCATTTAGAAGGTTGCCCTTGTGAGGAGCGGGGATGCAACAAATCATCAGGGTCCAAATATAAATCCCCTTTATTATCTACTAATTTAGGCTTACATAAGTGGGAAATCTTTCTCTTTTTATTTTTTTGGAATATCATTAGATGATGAAGAATCAGAAAAATTAGGGGAATTAAATAAACAATTCATTTCATCATCAGAATCATTACATTAAAATTTTTTTATCTATATTATCATCAACATTTTCATCAATATCTGAGTCAGAAGACTGTGTCTGTGTCTACTCTGCACTTTAAATTTTTATTTTTTAATATAGTCTGTTTAGAATCTGAGTGAATTATTAAGCTCATTCCTCTTAAAACCTGCAGATATTTTGTCTGAAGCAAGCAGAGGTGAACCAGAAATATTTTTATTCACTGTTTTTTTAATAGTTAAATGCTTAGACTTACAAGAAGCCTTTTTTGGCAAAAGGTTAGATTGTTGAGGAATTTGTGCTTCTTGAACAGATGTTATAACAGTTTGTATTTTAGACATCTGTTCAGTAAATTGTTGCATAGATTCTAATAAAATCTGAAAAGACTTTTCAGGAATATTAGATACATTTTTCTGAGACATTTTACAATATTGAAAATAAAAAAACAGAAAATACTGTTAAATTATATTAAAATCAATAAACCTGAAATAAAATAATATATAAAACCAATAAAACTTAACAGACCATGAGAAGAATCAAACTTGAGTCTTAAAATTTAAAGGTAATAGATAAAACCTCTATGCTATTATAGCATAGAAAAAATCATACAACAAATCAGTTATATAAAGATTTAGAAACAATTAGCAACAAAAAATAAACGTTAGTTAAAACAATTGTAACAATGTTGTTATAGCAAGCCTAAGATATTTCAGGAGTGACGTTGAGGTAATGTGGGCGGGAAGGAGGGTGGGAAGAAGATAGAGAGAATAGAGAGGCAGGAAAATGAGTCCCGTTACGTCATAGATAGAAGAGGAGTTAAACCGGCAAGGAGAAAGAAACAAGACTGAGGCCGGAGCAGCTTTCTTGAATGTGCGAAAGATATAGAGTAAGAAAAGCTGACGAAGGATAAAACAAAGATAAAACCAGCAAAGCAACACACAAGATGACAATCTGAGTAGCGCTAGTGAGCTCACGTATAAACAGAATGAAAAAATGGCTTACAAGGAAAAAAAGAAAGAAAGGTAAAATAAACCAGAACAAATAAAATAAGATATATATACAAAACAAACAATAAGACAAAAAAAACATAGAAATAAACAAGGAAATAAAACCAAATAGAAAAATTGGCTTAAATAAAATTCAATAAATATAAAACTAATTCATAAAAGATATATCAGAACAATAACAGATAATATAATATTTATTTGCAGCAAATACAATATATACTTATCTTATAGAATAGCAAAAAGAAAAGAGGAAGATTAACGGTTTACTCACAGTTTAAAGGACTTTGGTGTTATCTGATTGGACATGTGCTATCTGACCACTGTATTATTACCGGTCATTGGTTATGTTTTGTATTTTTCTGTTGTCTGTTATACTTTAAAAATGCAATTTTAGTAGTTAAAGGAAAAGAATAGCAAAATATGAGTTACTGTCCGTGTAATAAAATAGTTTTTACTAACATTACCAATAAAAGTTATTTTTACCCTTTACTATTTTTGCTCATTGGGAAGCTTGTTATTTCGCTATTACTTGTGAGAAGGTTTGTGTTTTATCTATATTAAAAGTGGATTGTATGGGGCTACATCTATTGCCAGTCTGTCTCGCAAACGCTCACAACTACAGCTTGCCGCATATGAAGTTGAATGCTACATATCCCCTGCACATGTAGGACTGCTCTCTGAGGTACCCGATTACACCAAGGTGCACAGATTCAATACAGCAGCAGATGACCACCATTGAGAACAAATATATCTGTACCAGGACCTCACAAGGGCAACATTGATACACAACGGACATGGTGAGTGAGCGTTTCTTTTCATTTTCATATACTGTACATTGTGCAATTTGATGCTGTAACAATACCCACAACACAATCCTAGTGAGGATAAATAGTCACATCTTGGGACATTTAAGAGACTTTCATAAAAAGAGAAAAAAGCAACAATATTTACTCTGAAACATATAATATATGAGGAATACACAATTAAACTGTTATCACTTTATGAAAGACTCTTTAAAGTACTGCAGGATACAATCAGTCCTGAATCTTTATACATTTTACTGACAAATGCTATAAAGACTGCATATCAGACTCATTTTCAATAAATTGCTATGATAATACATTAGGCTTTACCCACAGTTGCTTGGGTAAAGTCCATTTTACCTGGGTAATCCTTGTAATGCTCATGGGATATTCCTCTATCAGACCAAACTCAGCCAGTAGTCGTGTTATCCCGGCATCAAGCTGGAATGATAGGGAACAACCCAGAACAGAGAAAGTTTATAAGAAGAGGAAGGCGGGGGGGGGGCGGAGCCAGCATCTGAAGAAACTAGACGTGTGTGTGAGGAGCTCCTGAATTTTTTATGATATAGATGGTGTTTAAGTACATTTTAAATAAATCTTTATTAAAGAAAAGCTGTACACATGTAGCTCAGTTCTATTTGGAGTGAGTTTATGGAGGGATGACATAACTGGACTTCATGAATCGTTGGTGAGATAATCTACATCGCACAGTGGCCATCTCTTTAATGGGGCCTTGAGGAGCATCCCTATCCTATGTCTCGAGTTCTAAGCTGCACTGTGCCTGTTAAACCTGCCCTAAGTATGGAGAATCCGGCTGAAATCCTCCGACTGTTAACGGACCACTTTGAAAGGAATTTCCTGAACAGGATTGAAAAGATACTAGTCGCACCGCAACGGATCGCTACTCCAACATGTGACGCAATGTCTCCCACGAGGGAGTCAGTCACGGAAGAAGAAGTAGAGGAAGCCATACATCAGCATGATCTGCTGCTCCCTTCTTTGCAACCACCACAACCCGCATGTGAACCTGAGCCAAGGGAAGAAGCTAGCATGAGGCGAACGTCACAGAGGATCTCATCTAAGGCCCCTATAGTAGCTGCGCAGCAAGGGAGATCGAGCTTGCTTGATGGCAGAGGTGAGACAGAGTCCCTATGGCATGTGAAGCAGGGACACAGTGGCGGAGTGGCAGCGCTTATGAGAGCCGACAACTTGGATCACGCAGCTGATCCCTTGAGTCCGACACCTGCATTAGACTTGCTATCTGATAAGTATGACCGGCTGTCTCCCTGTGGTGTGCCCCAGCCCCAGAGACTTGACCTGAATTACTGCTACCCTCCTGCATATAAGAGACCCAAACAGGGTGTTGGTTGAGCCTAGGGTATGAGACTGTATGGCCGCGCTGTAACCAGCTGTTTACTGTTCGAATCTGCCTGTCAGTACTCTAGTATCATTATCCACACTTTACAGGATGATACGTTATGAAGATTTGAATTGGTCTGATGGGGGTACTTACAGTATGTGCCTCAGCTAGTACACTATTAATCTTGTATGTAAATTTTGAATTTTAATTTTATCCATGTATGGGTTCCCCCAGAAGTCTAAATATTCATGTATATATCCGTGGTCCCCTTAAATACTCTTGATTCACTAAGTTATGACTCTTTGACCACTAAGTGGTTACTCATAGTTTGGGCTCTTTAGGAGCAGCTCTTACCCTAATGCAATATAACAATGAGAGCAACTGTTTTGGAAATGCTGTCTTAGACTTTATCTAGGTGACCATGTATTTCACTTAAGAGTAGGAGGGGGAGTTCCTCACATAGAATCTATTTTAGAGACCTTTTAAACTGAAAATATTTCTTCTGAGAAGGGTCACTGAAGTCTGGATTCGCTGAGCACTTGTTAGTGAATTAAACTAGTTTATTTTAGCACACAAACTGACAACCACTGAACCCAGTACCCTTAGAGCCTCTATTATGAGTCTTTCTGTAAATTGTTAGCTCTAGATCCGCCCCCCCTCTCCCCCCCCCTCTTTCCCTTTCTCCCCCTCTTTCCCTTTCTCCCCCCCTTCTTTCCCTTTCTCCCCCCCCTCTTTCCCTTTCTCCCCCCCCCTCTTTCCTTCTCTCCCCCCTCTCTCTCTCTCTCTCTCTCCCCCCTCCTCTCCCCCTCTCTTCCCCCCTCCTCTTTCCCTCTCTTCCCCCCTCCTCTTTCCCTCTCTCCCCCCCCCCCTCCTCTTTTTCCCTCTCCCCCTCTCCTCTTTCCCTCTCTCCCCCCCTCCTCTTTCCCTCTCTCCCCCCTCCTCTTTCCCTCTCCCCCCCTCCTCTTTCCCTCTCTCCCTCTCTCCCCCCCTCCTCTTTCCCTCTCCCCCCCCTCTCTCCCTCTCTCCCCCTCCTTTTTCCCCTCTCTCCCCTCTTTGTTTTTCCCTAACTCCCCCCCTTCTTCCTTTCCCTCCCCTCTCCTCCCCCCCTACTATCTCCCTTCCCCCCCCCCCTCCTACCTCCCCCAGTCCCTCTTTTTCTCTCCCTCTTTTAAGCATGTGGAAAGGGATAGTCATTGTATCCTCCACATCTCCTTCTGGCAGAGTTGGGTAATCTCTGCCCTGTCCGTAGACCCCCTGTTTTATTGTGTCATGGTATGACTGTAAAAAGGGCTCTTCGGAATTTTACCTTGATTGTTATTATGTGTTCATTACCTATAGAAAATTTATCATTCTCATCTTAGCATAAGTGTTAACCCACCTGTGTATCTAATTCATATGATGGAACTGCTGACATGATGTTAAGGGGTCAGAAATCTTCTATTTCTTACTAGATTACATGCCCCTTTGGATCCTACAACTTCTAGATGCCCACTTTCATTGACCTCATGGCAGATGTTTAATGTGATTGGTTACCTGCTTATACCTATTGATGTTTAAGTGTAAATGTGAAGCAGTACCTATAGCTTACTTCCCTGACGCAGTGTTGGGTACATATATATGTATACTGTTATTCTTACTTTTCCATCGCCTTCAATTGTGTTACAGGTTGCCTGGACCTACCCATGGTCCTAGCTGGCATATGAAGGAGACTATAAAGAGGGGAGCGTGCGGCGATGACATCAGCGCTGCACGCATCCGGATCCAACACAAATCCTGGCAATGAGCAGGGAAGTAGTCCCCTCCTCAAGGGTTCCCTCCGGGAACCAGAGTCGGCCTCAGAGGATGAGCAGCATGGAATCTGGAGACCAAAGATGGAGCATGCACATCATGGGCAGGAACCCAGGAATGATCTGCCACGAGTAGCCCTTCCAATGTATCAGATACTGCAGTTGTCTGCACCTGTATCTGGAGTCCAGGATCTTAGCTACCTCATATTCAGGGTCACCACAGACCAGGAGCGGAGGAGGAGGAGCTTGGAGCCATGTGTATCTATGCTTGATGTAAGGCTTTAGTAGTGAGATGTGGAAGAATGGGTGTATGCACAGGGTTTTGAGAGCAAATACGCTGCCAATGAGTGATCAGTCCAGAGACCTGTCTGTCTGCAACAGGAACCCCAGTGGACTAAGCAGAAAGAAGGAAGACACAAGGTTAATACCCTGCTGTGGCTTGAAATAGAGAAAATCGAAGAGAAGAGTGTCAATGAGTGTTTATTGCCAGTTCAGCTAGGGGTAACAACTCAGACCAGTTGGTATGGTGAGCATTGACAAAGGCTCTAAGATAGGCTTCTAGATCTTGGTTTACTCTCTCAGTTAGTCCATTGGTCTGAGAATAGTATCCAGAAGACAAAGAAACAGTGGTTCCAATCAACTTACAAAAGGCTCTCCAAAAGGTAGAGATGAACTATGGACTTCTGTCAGAAATGATTTTCACAGGAATGCTATCGTCGTACCACATGCAAGAGAAAAAGAGACAATTGTTCTTGGGCAGAAGGCAATTAGGTTAGGTGTACAAAATGAGCCAGTCTGGAAAAGCGATCCACCACAACCCAGATAACTGTATGGTGGACAGAAGGAGGTAGGTCCACAATGAAATCCATTGTTATGTGTGTCAATGGTTGTTTGGAAAAGGACAATGGTTGGAGCAAGCCAGGCAGGAGGTAAGGATCTGGTGTTTTGTTGGCAGCACAAGTTGTGAAGGCTTTCACATAATACTGAGCATCAGACTTCATAGTAGGCCACCATAAATGTTGGGAAAGACGCTTGAAAGTCCTAGTCGACACAGGATGTCCTGAGAGTTTGCTATCATGAGCCCAATCTAGCACAGGAGTGCGTAGGTTCAGAGGTACAAAGAGAATATCGGAGGCCATGGGAGCGCCAGGAAGTTTACTAGACTCGGAACATTGCAATCTTTGCAGAAGGGTGGTATTCAGTTGAGCAACCACACAGGAGGAGGGTATGATGTGTTCAATTGGAGCTTCAGAGGAGTCACTTGAGTGAGGGAACTGACGGGAAAGGGCGTCCGCCTTCTTGTTCTTGGTCCCAGGAAGATAAGAGACCACAAAGTTAAAATGGGAAAAGAACAAGGCTCACCTGGCCTGCCGAGGATTGAGTCAATGAGCAGTCTCTAGGCAAGTCAGATTCTTGTGGTTGGTGAGAATCTGAATGGGATTGGTGGTGCTCTCTAACCAATGACGCCTTTCAGTCAAAGACATCTTAATGGCTAAGAGTTCATGATTACCCACATCGTAGTTCCTCTCAGCAGGAGTAAAGTGTTTAGAGAAAAAGGCTAGAGGGTGTGACTCTGAAGTCAAAGGATCCCTTTGTGTTAGAACTGCTCCAGCCCTTATCTCGGAGGCATCAACCTCTAAAGTGAACTGTAGGTCAGGATCAGGATGGCAGAGCACAAGAGCTGAACAGAAGGTCTTTTTCAGACAAGAGAAAGCATTTATATCTTTGGAAGGCCAATGTTTACAGTCTTTGTTCCGTTTTGTCAATTCAGTGAGAGGAGTGACTGTTTGAGAAAAGTTATTTTTAAACTTGCGGTAATAAATGGAGAACCCCAAGAACCTCTGTAATTCTTTTAAAGAAGTAGGTTGAGGCCATCCTAGAACTGCGGTGAGTTTAGCAGGATCCATGGAAAAATCCTCCTTCGATATGACATAACCAAGGAATTGGATCTGAACTTGATCAAACTCACATTTTTCTAGCTTGGCTACCAAAGAATTGTCTCTGAGATGTAGAAGCACCTGTCTCACGTGTCTATGATGCTCCTCTAAAGTAGAAGAGAAAACAAGGATGCCATCCAGATAGACGATGACAGTGTGGTTGAGGAGGTCACGAAAGACATCGTTGACAAATGCCTGGAAGACTGCAGGGGCATTACATAGCCCAAAGGGCATTACAAGGTTTTCGTAATGGTCAGATCTTGTGTTGAAGGCAATCTTTCATTCGTGGCCTGGAAAGATACGTATCAAATTGTATGCCCCACGTAAGTCCAACTTGGTGAAAATGCGAGCATCCTTGAGCGAGTCATACAGTTCAGTGATCAATCGAATAGGATAGCGATTCTTGATGGTTATGTTGTTCAAGGCCCTATAGTCGATGCAGGGTCTGAGCCCACCATCCTTCTTACTGATGAAAAAGAAGCCTGCCCCAGCAGGAGAGGAAGAAGGGCGAATAAAACATTTAGCTAGGTTCTCTTGGATGTTCTCCTCCATGGATTTGGTTCAGCCATGGAGAGTTGATAAGTCCTCCCTTTAGGAAGTGGGGCTCCTGGAAAGAGGTTGATCTTGCAGTCATAAGGATGGTGGGGTGGCAGCACATTGGCTGCTTTTTTCTCAAACACATCTGCAAAGTCTGCATATACTGAAGGAAGGTTTGAAGGACTTTGTATACTGGCTATGGGAATGCAGAGCAGAGGAGTGACTTTAGCAAGCCAGGAGTGGAAACAGGAGGTACCCCAGGAGGCCAGTTGTCCTTCAGCCCAGTCAAACTGTGGATTGTGTACCCGAAGCCAAGGGAGATCAAGGATGACAGGCTGTGCTGGGGAATGAATGACCTTGAACTGCAGCTGTTCGGTATGAAGGACTCCCACGGTCAATGGACCAAGGGGGGTGCCATCCAGAGTAGTTATTTTGAGACAATATCTTTTCTGCAGAAGAGGTAAGCCAGCTTGAATCATGAAACGGTGATCAAGGAAGTTTCCAGCTGCCCCTGAATCAATGAAGGCTTGAGTGTGGACAGTATTCTGAAGGAAGGTAAGGGTAACAGGTACCAGGATCCAAGAGTAGTCAGGGGATTTAGTAGAGATCATGCTTAGAGGTACCCCTGTGTTATCCCCTAAGCATTGGCTTTTCCCGGCCGAATGTCACAGTCCTTCAGTTGGTGGGTGTTAAATCCACAATAAAAGCATAGTCTCAGTCTCCTTCTTCTCTTTCTTTTAGACTCTGAAGGTTTGAAGGAGGAGAGATCCATGGGTTCCTCCACTGAGGTAACTGGAGCTTCTGAAGGGGTAGAGGATGCTGCCAAAACCTGTGAACAGGAGGACGGGAGGGGAGGACCCACCTTGTTCTGTCTATCTCGGCTTGTCTTTCCTGAAAGCGAGAGTCCAGACTGATACAAAGTGCTATAAAGTCATCCAAAGAAAAGGAATATCATGATAAGTGAGTTAATCTTTTATGCGTTCATGCAGACCCCTCCTAAAGGCTGCCTTGAGAGCACTGCCATCCCAAGTTTCAAGTGTCAAGGTGCGAAAATCGATGGCAAATTGTGCCACAGTTCTATTGACCTGGCGTAGATCCAGGAGAGAATATTCTGCAGCAGAGGTACGGTCAGAAGTCCCAAACACAGAAGATAATGCAGAAATGAAATCATCAGCATCATTGAGGAGTGAAGCATTCTGTTCCAAAAGAGGAAAGACCCAGACTAGGGCCTTGTCTTTCAGCAAGGAAATGATAAAGGTGTCCCTTGATTGGTGAGACTGAAAGGTGTGAGGATCATTACAGAAGTGCATCCTGCATTGATTAAGAAAACTCCTGCAATCAGTAGTACCTCCATACTTGACAGGCAATGGTATCTGGGGTATACTTCCAGAAGCAGAGGAAGAATTCACTGTACTAGGAGTAGGGACTGGCGGTGAGTCCCTATTCCTCACTGTAACTAGTAAGGAGAGTTGAGCAGTAATAGCCTCGAGCTTTAAATCCATATTCTGCAACTGTGTGGTATGGGTTCCCAACATCTGTCCCTGAAGATAAACAGCTTGTGCCACCTCTTCTGGCTCCATGGCCCAAGTATAATGTAATGCTCATGGGATATTCCTCTATCAGACCGAACTCGGTCGGTAGTTTTGTTATCCCAGCATAGAGCTGGAATGATAGGGAACAACCCAGAGCAGAGAAAATTAGTAGAAGAGGAAGGCGGCACTCACCACAGGCTGTACAGTCCCAAGCGGCAACGGCAGAGTCCAAGGACATACCACTAGAGTGGTCAGGCAGGCAGGGTTTGGCAACAGAAAAGCAGTCCAAGGACAAACCACTAGAATGATAAGGCAGGCAGGGTTTGACAACAGAAAAGCAGTCCAAGGGCACACCACTAGAATGGTCAGACAGGCAGGATTTGGCAACAGTAAAGCAGTCCAAGGGCACACCACTAGAAAGGTGAGGCAGGCAGGGTTCAGCAACAAATAGGCAATCCAGAACAACAGGGTTAATAAGCATAGTAGTCAGGCAGGCAGGGTTCAGAAACATTATATCAATCCAGTAGTTAAGGGTTATAGCAGGCAGAGTAGTCAGACAGGCAGGGTTCAGCAGCAGTATATCAATCCAAAATGAGTATACCCCTAAGGGAAATGTCCAAATTGGGCCCAAAGTGTCAATACAGGTAGGCAATGGGAAGTGAGGGAGATAGGTTCCAGGCCCCTCTCAAAATTGTCATAACACCTAATACATTATTTTTAAAGCTCTGAAAGGAAGACTTTGAATGATAAACAGCATTATAAACCTAATAAAATAATCACACAACACAGAATATTTAATTAAACTAAGTTAAATGAACAAAAACAGTTGCTAAACAGCATTATAAACCAAATAAAATAATCAAACAATTGTTTCCAACACCTTATTGAATCTATGCCACGAAGAATTAAGGCAGTTCTGAAGGCAAAAAGGGGTCCAACCCAGTACTAGCAAGATATACCTAATAAAAAGGCCGGTATATATGTGTACAAAACATGCTTTTTAAAAATCATTTTACATGCAAAACAATTTTCATGTTTAAATGCTGCATGGAATTTTCAGTAAATATGTACAGGGAGTGCAGAATTATTAGGCAAGTTGTATTTTTGAGGATTAATTTTATTATTGAACAACAACCATGTTCTCAATGAACCCAAAAAACTCATTAATATCAAAGCTGAATAGTTTTGGAAGTAGTTTTTAGTTTGTTTTTAGTTATAGCTATTTTAGGGGGATATCTGTGTGTGCAGGTGACTATTACTGTGCATAATTATTAGGCAGCTTAACAAAAAACAAATATATACCCATTTCAATTATTTATTTTTACCAGTGAAACCAATATAACATCTCAATATTCACAAATATACATTTCTGACATTCAAAAACAAAACAAAAACAAATCAGTGACCAATATAGCCACCTTTCTTTGCAAGGACACTCAAAAGCCTGCCATCCATGGATTCTGTCAGTGTTTTGATCTGTTCACCATCAACATTGCGTGCAGCAGCAACCACAGCCTCCCAGACACTGTTCAGAGAGGTGTACTGTTTTCCCTCCTTGTAAATCTCACATTTGATGATGGACCACAGGTTCTCAATGGGGTTCAGATCAGGTGAACAAGGAGGCCATGTCATTAGATTTTCTTCTTTTATACCCTTTCTTGCCAGCCACGCCGTGGAGTACTTGGACGCGTGTGATGGAGCATTGTCCTGCATGAAAATCATGTTTTTCTTGAAGGATGCAGACTTCTTCCTGTACCACTGCTTGAAGAAGGTGTCTTCCAGAAACTGGCAGTAGGACTGGGAGTTGAGCTTGACTCCATCCTCAACCCGAAAAGGCCCCACAAGCTCATCTTTGATGATACCAGCCCAAACCAGTACTCCACCTCCACCTTGCTGGCGTCTGAGTCAGACTGGAGCTCTCTGCCCTTTACCAATCCAGCCACGGGCCCATCCATCTGGCCCATCAAGACTCACTCTCATTTCATCAGTCCATAAAACCTTAGAAAAATCAGTCTTGAGATATTTCTGGGCACAGTCTTGATGTTTCAGCTTGTGTGTCTTGTTCAGTGGTGGTCGTCTTTCAGCCTTTCTTACCTTGGCCATGTCTCTGAGTATTGCACACCTTGTGCTTTTGGGCACTCCAGTGATGTTGCAGCTCTGAAATATGGCCAAACTGGTGGCAAGTGGCATCTTGGCAGCTGCACGCTTGACTTTTCTCAGTTCATGGGCAGTTATTTTGTGCCTTGGTTTTTCCACACGCTTCTTGCGACCCTGTTGACTATTTTGAATGAAACGCTTGATTGTTCGATGATCACGCTTCAGAAGCTTTGCAATTTTAAGAGTGCTGCATCCCTCTGCAAGATATCTCACTATTTTTGACTTTTCTGAGCCTGTCAAGTCCTTCTTTTGACACATTTTGCCAAAGGAAAGGAAGTTGCCTAATAATTATGCACACCTGATATAGGGTCTTGATGTCATTAGACCACACCCCTTCTCATTACAGAGATGCACATCACCTAATATGCTTAATTGGTAGTAGGTTTTCGAGCCTATACAGCTTGGAGTAAGACAACATGCATAAAGAGGATGATGTGGTCAAAATACTCATTTGCCTAATAATTCTGCACTCCCTGTATAATTCCACCATCTTGGTGGCTAAAGAAAACTGTATTCAGTACTATATTCTAATCTTCAGCAGAGAATTAAATCATATGTTTTTGAAGAAAAAGCAAAGTATATATATTAAGATAACACTGATTGCAGCTAATGATATGAGGCCAACACAGTCTATGGATAACTAGTAAACCAACTATGATGGCTGTGATCTGGCTAACCTCTCTTTACTTGGAGAACTGGGCTTATGATTGGATGTTTTGAGCTCATGACAGTTACTTCTGGAAATTCTCGAGCGGAACTACAATAGAGTGAGACATTGAGGTGAGCCATATTCAACTACCAGCCTAAGAACATGGACGCAAAATAATAACTACATATTAAAAAATATATATCTCATGCACCTAATTTGCACCGAGCTGCAAAAGCGCCCTTGGGTGGTCGCCTAGTCTGCCTTAATTGTAGCACTTGTCCTGATCACAAAGACAAGTATCAGCGTTCTTCCTATTTAATGCAGATGAGTTAGGGTGTGGTGCAGCAATGTTGTCATCAGGATGTGTTTAGAGGTGGTACATACTGATAATTACTTCGATCGATCGCTAACCTTTGTTTAGAGGTAAAATGCTATCACAATCTTTTATCTATTTGGTCAAGAAGATTTAGATTGGGGTATAATGCCAGTTTATGTGTATTTGGTTTGGAGTATTAGCCATGGTATATTTGTGATTTGTGGGTGCCTAGCATGTCCTTACCATTTATTTATTAAAGTGCGACATTATGGTAATCACTCACAGGTGATTCTACTTCTCTAATGACCAATAGTTTGTAAGTTCATTGTGTATCATATATAGCAGGCATGTTTTTATTTAACTGTTTTAGCCTGATGAAACAGCCCTGTTTTATGCCTGAGAAATGTTAAACGATCCCAAAAATGGGTTCCTGCACATTTGATTGTCAGTTGGGCAGCTGAGAAGTCCAGCTGAGAAGTCCCAGTATGTGTATATAACATCTGGAGCTGCACCACTGTTTTCTTACATTTGCTGATGTTATTGTAACTGTGCTAGGCCATGTGGTGCCCTTGTTTTGTCTAATTACCCTTTATAAAATATTGCTATTATAAACAATGCTTTTATCATTGGGGCCTAAGAGCTTTTGCTATTGTATTTTTATTATGCACTCAAATTTTGTCTAGTCTCTTACAGGTATTGTATCATTGTTTTACTAATATCTATTGTACGCATGGAAGCACTGTGGAATGTGTTGCTGATTTATAAATAAAGTATAATAATAATAATTATAATAATTATAATAATAATAATGATAATAATTAAAAAAAAATGTAAATGATTTCCACTGTTTTTAACCCAAAGATTAATGATGTAATAAAGCCAGAACAGAGATCTAAACAATATGTCTGGAAGGTCTGCATTTGAGAGCCCTATTATTGGTCAGTAATTTGTGATTGGGTTAATAGTGGAGGGGGTTTTCACTGGGGTTTTGGCAGTTTAGGGGTTGATAACAGAGGGGTTTTAGCACAAGTTAAAGGTTAAAGTTAAACTTATGATCCACAAAGCACTGCTCGTCCCAACAGGACACAGCAACTGATTCAATCAGCAGTTCCTGAGTCATACTTTAGCTATTATTGCAGGCTCACTTGTGTTAAAATGACATGCTCTATCAAATTAGAGCATATACATTTGCCCCTTTAAAATTTTTTAGGGACAGCTTTCCAAGACCAACACAATTTGAAGGAGCAGGGATTCTTTTTCAAATGGGTTCTGGAAGTCTGTGGCAAATAAGGGAGTTAAGATTGAGGAGTTTAAACAAACTCCCCCCATCCAGCTTCTTTTACTGCCTGTCATTCCATGGCCACGCTGCCTCTATGATGTCACCAAGCACATTTTTGGGAACATCATGACACTCCCCTGTAATCTTGGTATTGCTGCCCACTATATCACCGCAGAACCTGGACTGCAGTAAGGGGGGGTAGGCTTTGGATTGGCAATTGTCCTGCAAGATGAGAATGGATTGTCATGCACTTACAGGGCTAGATCTGGATGATGACCCGTTCTCATCTTGCATATGGAAGCAGTAACTGACAGTGTCTATTAGGCACCTGCAATACAATATGTACATTCCCTATTTTACACAAAGTGATCTCCTTGTATGATGGAGGCTTATTTTACATACAGAACACCAGCTCAAAAACATGTTAGTTTGTTCTATGACAATTTACCACCTGTGACAATTTACCACCTGGAAGCAGCCTTGTTTAGCCCAATAATGCTTTTGACAAAGAATAACTTTCCTGAAATATATCCTTCTGATCCCGCCAAGCAAGGTCAGCCGGCCCCAAAACACCAGGCAATCCTTCGCTAAACAAGGAATATGGCAAACCCAGATGATCATTTCGGCCTTCTTTGGGCCTCGTCAGTGAGGTGCAGCCATGTTCCTCAAAGCACCTTTGGCAAGGAGTCCACATCTGGTTTCCACCATCATCATTAGAGAAACTTCCCTATGGTAATATTTCAAATACATACAGAGAAGTGCTCTCTCAGGAACAAACACCAGCTCAGTAACTTATTAGCTTGTTCTATGACGATTTACCACCTGGGAGTAGTCTATTTTAGCACTGGTCCCAAGGTAATAACAGCTAGGGTTACAAAGGGTTAATATTAATAAACGTTTATTTATTCTTCATGAATACATTTTTGGAAGTATGCTATCTAGAAGCTTATAGGGTCTAACTGTACTTGCTTAGAAAAATCAATTGTTCAGAACAATATTGTTATTAGGTCTTTGGGGCATTTGCAAAATTGAATTGTAGTGCAGTATTTGGAATATAATGTGAAGTTAAATTATCTCTGAATCTGTAACATTCTAATTTCTTCAGGAAAGCAAAATAATTTAAATCTACATCAATATTAAAGCATGTCTTGGTGAGCTTTGACTGCAAATCAGTAACCATCTTATTCTTGATAAGGTTGCAATTAATTCAATTAATTAAATATGTATTACATCAAATTCAAAATATATGTAGATGTATAGAGAGAAAACAAAACACCAGCAATTATTATTAAGCCTTTATTTCCATCTAAAGGGGAGGAGAGTCCAAGGCTTCATTCATTACTGTTGGGAATTAAGAACCTGACCACCAGGAGGAGGCAAAGACACCCCAGCTAAAGGCTTAAATACCTCCCCCTCTTCCCTCATCCCCCAGTCATACTTTATCTTTCTTCACAGGAGGATGGCAGAAAAGTGCTGAAGATCAGAGTAGTCTCTTATGGAGGGTAGTACTCTTCACATTGGGACTGGAGTTTTAAGTAGACCTGTCAGCCTTTCAGTGAGAGCCTGGGCGAAAATATTAGAGTCCGGAGATGCAGGGAGAGTATTTCTGCAAAACCATCCCGACTCATATTAACAGCTCCACAAGCATTCAGCGTTGATGAGTTTCTCTGCCTGCTTTTTACAGTCAAGTCCATGTCAGGAGTGAGGCTACTAACCTGTCACACTTAAAGAGCCGTGTTCCTGTTCCACGGCATAGATTCTGGTAAGATCGTTTCATTTTTTATTACATAATGATAACACGGAAGACAGGGTCACAGTGTGATGCCTTTTATCGTTATAATATTCCTAGTAAGGGGATTATTGAACAGGGGGGGTTATACATGATATTGTTTATTGTGTAAGGGAATTATTGAACAGGGGGGGTTATACATGATATTGTTTATTGTGTCATTGCTGCGTTATGTGCGAGATGAAGGTTCCCCGTCCCGTGAGGTGCGTTCCCTGCATCCATCTCCTATTGGACATGCAGCGCCCCAGGGTCCAACCATGACTCCTGCGGGAGAGATTCGTTGGCCGTCAGATTTTGTGGATCAACTGCAAATAGCGGTATCAGAAGTGATCCATGCCTTACCATGTTCTGCTAAGTGCAAGTGTAGGGCGTATCATGGCGGCCTGGCCCAGGGTTTGTCTATGCCTGTGGAAATTTCTAAGGCACTATACGATGACGAGGCCCACTCTGACTCTTCAGAGGAGGCCCCTTCTGGGTCGGAGTCCGTGTCATTTAAACCTCTGGCTGCGGAGAAGCCTGACTTTAGGTTTAGGATGGAAAATTTGCGCTTTTTGCTTAAACAAGTGCTTGCTACTCTGGAATTTCCGGAACCGAAATTTCCAGAAGAACCTGTGATTCCTAAGCTTGATAAGGTATATGAGGACAGGGTGGTACCACAGGCCTTCCCGGTTCCTGTTAAGATGGCAAATATTATTAAGAATGAATGGGAGTGATTAGGTTCTTCCTTTTCCCCTTCTTCTTCCTTTAAGAAACTGTTCCCCATCCCAGACTCTCAGCTGGAGCTGTGGGGTACTGTCCCTAAAGTGGATGGTGTTATCTCCATGCTCGCACAGCAGACAACTATTCCCCTCGAGGATAGTTTGTCGTTTAAAGAGTCCATTGATAAAAAAGTTGGAAAACATGTTAAGGAAAATGTTTCAACACACAGGGTTTGTTTTTCAGCCGGCATCGGCTGTATCCGTGGTCACCGGAGCTGCGACATATTGGTGTGAATCCCTGTGTGAAATTGTTGAGGGGGAGACTTCCATCGACGAGATACAGGATAAGATTAAGGCGCTGAAGATCGCCAATTCTTTCATATGTGATGCCAATATGCAAATTATTCACCTGAATACTAAGGTTTTACCGTTTTAGCTCGCAGGGCTCTGTGGCTAAAGTCTTGGTCGGTGGAGATGACCTCTAAGTCGAGGCTGTTGTCCCTGCTTTTTCAAGAAAAGATTCTGTTTGGTCCAGGATTGGATTCGATCATATCCACGATTATGGGAGGAAAGGGAGCTTTCCTGCTGCAGGATAAGAAGGCTAAGCCTAAAGGATCTACTTTTTGCCCCTTTCGTGTGGACAAGGCCCAGTGCCAGCAGCCCACCATGAAACCGGACCAGTCCAAGGGAACTTGGAAACTGGCTCATTCTTGGAACAAGTCTAAGCAGAGCAAGAAGTCCACCAAGACAAAATTGGCATGAAGGGGCAGCCCCGACCGGTCTCCAGACCAAGTAGGGGGCAGATTATCTCGCTTCTCAAAAGCCTAGTTACAGGACATTCAGGATCCTTGGGTTCTGGACATTGTCGCCTAGGGTTACAGGATCGGGTTAAGATCCCATCCACCCAGGGGCAGATTCCTCCTATCAAACCTGTCTTTAAGAGTGGAAAAGAGAGAAGCCTTTCTAGAATGTTTGAGAGATCTCTCCTCTCTAGGTGTTATTGTACCAGTACCCCAAGCAGAAAGGGGTCTAGGGTACTATTCAAATATTTTTGTGGTTTCAAAGAAGGAGGGCACATTCCGAAGTTTCTGAGTGTTCCATCATTCAAAATGGAAACGATCAGATCTATTCTGCCCCTAGTTCAAGAGGTACAGTTCATGAAAACCATAGACTTGAAGGACACTTACCTTCATGTGCCAATCCACAGGGGCCACTTCAAGTTCCTGAGATTTGTATTTTTGGACCAACACTTCCAGTTTGTGGCCCTTCCCTTTGGTCTGGCGATGGCCCAAGAGTCTTCACGAAGGTTCTGGGGGCGCTACATGCAGTGGCCAGAGCCAGAGGCATTGCTAAGGCACCCTATCTGGATGACATCCTAGTCCAGGTGCAGTCGCTCAGTCTAGCAGAGGAACAATTGAGGGCTCTTCTTCTTTTACTCCAATCTCACGGTTGGAAGATCAACTCAGGAAAGAGTCCCCTGGTTCCCAGCAACAGGGTGGAGTTCCTGGGCACGATAATAGACTCTATGTCCATAAACATATTTCTCACAGACCATCGAAGCAGGAAGATTACGTCCTCTTGTCTTGCCCTTCAGTCCTCCTCAAGCCCCTTGGTGGCTCAGTGTATGGAGGTGATCGGACTCATGGTCTCCAGCATAGATGTCATTCCATTTGCCAGGTTCCATCTCAGACCTCTTCAATTGTGCATGTTGTGACAGTGGAACAGCGATCATTCAGATCTATCCATGGATGCTCGGAGTCTGGCAGGATTGGGATCTGTTTGGGGTGCCAGGATGGCACAAGGAAAATGGTCCCGGGAGGAGTGTCTCCTTCCGATAAAAAATCTGGAACTCCAAGTAATCTACAATTCTCTGAAGGCATGGCCTCTTCTTGGGTCGTGCAGCTTCATCAGATTCCAGACCGACAACATTACTTTGGTGGCTTACAACAACCATCAGGGGGGTACGAGGAGCTCCCTAGCTATGAAGGAGGTGTCTCGGATCTTGAAGTGGGCAGAGACCCACAGCTGCTTGCTCTCAGCGATTCACATTCCAGGTGTGGACAACTGGGAAACAGACTTTCTCAGCAGGCAATCTTTCCTTCCGGGGGAATGGTCTCTTCACCCCAAAGTGTTTGCTGAGATTTTTCACAGGTGGGGAACGCCAGAGATAGATCTCATGGCATCCAGACTCAATTACAAGCTACCCCAATATGGTCCAGGGAACCACAGGCAGAGCTAATAGATGCCTTAGGAGGGCCTTGGGGGTTCAGCCTAGCTTACATTTTTCCACTGTTACCACTTCTACCTCGTGTTGTGGCACGCATCAAACAGGAGCGAGCTTCGGCCATTCTGATTGCTCCATTGTGGACACAGAGGATGTGGTTTGCGGATCTGGTGGGGATGTCATCCTCTCCACCATGGAGGTTAACCTGTTACAGGGATCTGCTGGAACAGGGCCCCTTTCAACATCAAAATCTTGATTCTCTGAGGCTGACTGCGAGGAGATTGAACGCTTGGTCTTGCCCAAAAGAGGCTTTTCGGAAAGTGTGATTGATACTCTAAGTCAGGCAAGGAAGCCAGTCACTCGTTGCATCTACCATAAGGTGTGGATGACTTATGTGTCTTGGTGTGAGAAGCATGGATATCCTTGGCATAAGATGAAGGTATCCAGGATTCTGTCCTTTCTCCAAGACGGTTTGGAGAAGGGTCTTGCCGCTAGTTCCTTAAAAGGACAGATTTCCGCATTGTCAGTCTTGTTGCATAGGAGACTCGCTAAGCTACCTGACATCCAATCCTTTGTTCAGGCCCTGTCTAGAATCAGGCCGGTCTTTAGACAGTCTGCTCCCCCATGGAGCTTAAACTTGGTCTGTAAGGTTTTGCAGAGGGTTCCATTTGAGCCTATGCATTCCATTGACATTAAGATTCTGTCCTGGAAGGTTTTCTTCCTGTTGGCCATTGCATCAGCACGCAGAGTATCTGAACTGGCTGCCTTGCAATGTGAGCCACCTTATATGGTTTTTAATGCGGATAAGGCTGTGCTTCTCACTGGTTTGGGGTTTTCTTCCCAAGGTGGTGTCTAACCGTAACATCAATCAGGAAATAGTGGTTCCGTCTTTGTGTCCTAACCCTTTTTCTTCTAAGGAGAGGTTACTTCATAATCTGGATGTGGTTCGTGCCCTGAAGTTCTATCTTCAGGCTACGAAGGATTTCAGACAGTCTACATCTCTTTTTGTGGTGTATTCAGGGAAGCGCAAGGGGCAGAAAGCCTCTTCTACTTCTTGATCCTTTTGGTTGAGGAGCTTGATTCGCTTGGCCTATTAGACAGCAGGACATCAGCCTTCTCAGAGGAACACGGCTCATTCAACTAGAGCTGTGGCTTCATCTTGGGCCTTCAAGAATGAGGCCTCTATGGAGCAAATTTGTAAGGCGGCTACCTGGTCCTCCTTACACACTTTTACAAAGTTTTACCAATTTGACGTTTTTGCTTCTGTGGAAGCTGTTTTTGGGAGAAAGGTTTTGAAGGCTGTGGTGCCCTCAGATTAGGGTCCGCCTTTTCCCTCCCAGTTTTATTCAGTGTCCTCTAGAGCTTGGGTATATGTTCCCAACAGTATTGAATGAAGCCTTGGACTCTCCTCCCCTTTAGATGGAAAACATAAATTATGCTTACCTGATAATTTAATTTCCATCGAGGGAAAGAGAGTCCACGGCCCCTGCCCGTATCTAAATTTAATTTATCTTCTAGCACCATTTATACCCTAATATTTCCCCTAGTTTACCTTGTTCCCTCAGCAGAATTTCCCCTACTTTTCCTTGTTCCCTCAGCAGAATGACTGGGGATGAAGGAAGTGGGGGAAGTTTTTAAGCATTTGACTGGGGTGTCTTTGCCTCCTACTGATGGTCAAGTTCTTAATTCCCAACAGTAATGAATGAAGCGTGGACTCTCCTCCCCTCGATGGAATTGAAATTAATAGGTAAGAATAATTTATGTTTTTTCACAGCACTATACAGAGGTTTTAATAAAAGTTTTTAAATAGAAAATGTGGCTAAAAATGATACCTTTATTAACAAAAATAAAACAATAATAATTTCACTAAGGTACCTTCATTACACAGTAATTGGTAGGTGAAACTCATACTCTGCATTCATAGAAAAATTGTATATAGAATAAACTGTTTAACATATCATACTGCAAGTTATACACAGTTCCCATCACTACCGATAGTCCCTGTGGTTATAGTATTGCTGCCCTTATATATCTTCCATCTATAATTTACTTCCCTCTAAAGTCCCTTGTAACCATTATTAACTAATCATAATGAGCCCACCCCTGCAGTGCCCCAAACATTAAAGGGACACTGTACCCCAAAATGTAATTCCGTGATTCAGATTGAGCATGAAATTTAAATCAAATTTCGAATTTACTCCTATTATCAAATTCACTTCATTCTCTTGGTATCTTTATTTGAAATGCAAGAATGTAAGTTTAGATGCCGGCCCATTTTTGTGGAACAACCTGGGTTGTCCTTGATGATTGGTGGATAAATTCATCCACCAAGAAAAAAGTGCTGTCCAGAGTACTGAAACCGAAATAAAGCTTAGATACCTTCTTTTTCATGAAAGGATAGCAATAGAATGAAGATAAATTGATAATAGGAGTAAATTAGAAAGTTGATTAAAATTGCATGCTCTTTCAGAATTACAAATGAACAAATTTGGGTTCAGTGTCCCTTTAAATGGACACTGAACACAATTTTTTTTTCTTTAATGATTTAGATAGAGCATGCAATTTTAACATCTTTCAAATTTACTCATATTATCAATTTGTCTTCATTCTCTTGTCATCTTTATTTGAAAAAACAAGAATGTAAGTTTAGAAGCTGGTCCATTTTTGGTTAACAGGGTTGTGCTTGCTGATTGGTGGCTAAATGAACCCACCAATAAACAAATGCTGTCCGGGTCTGAACCAAAAATTGTCTGGCTCCTTAGCTTAGATGCCTTCTTTTTCAAATAAAGATAGCAAGAGAACAATTTTTTTTTGGATAGGAGTAAATTAGAAAGTTGCTTAAAATTGCTCCTCTATCTGAATCATGAAAGAAAAAATGTGGGTTTAGTGTCCCTTTAAAGACAACTCCATCTATGGGATAATACTACATACGGAAATCCCAACAATGTACTTGCAATTTCTGGGGTCCAGCAGCAAAGCCAGAGAATTTGATAACTCAATGTTTTAGTATTTAATAAATTATACAGTGAAGAAAAAAGAAATCTTCTTATTATTTATAAACAGTATTAAGTAGCTAGTATTAGCAGGCTTGTTGGGCCTATGGTTCTTACCTGACATTAAAATATTTCTCTGTTTCTTTGGAAATGTCAGCTAATAATTGTTGATGAATTAAAGTGTAATGGGCATGTTCAGATTTAACAGTGTTGGGTATTCTGTATAGCTGTTCATTCAATAAATTGAGTAATTCTAGGATTGTCTATATCAATGGTAATTGTTTGCAAATAACATTGTTACTATTCTGGCACTAAGGTAAAAATGTACAACTATTTCCTGCATTCCAGAAAGTCTATTATCAGGTTAGATTTAATATCTCCTTCAAAGAGCTGTAGACCCAACGCCAAGAATATGATCTCCATACTGTGGGGACTGCAATTATGGCTGATACTAGATCAAAGAAGCAACCACAGAAAGTCTCAGCACTAACAGTGTACCAAAATAATAAGCGAGTAAGTATTATGCTGTGTCAATTTTCAGCGTCAACATGCCATTCCTCATTGCAAGTACAAATATACGGCAGCTTTTAATGAAAAAAGTGTGAGCACTCACTTATGTCTTCAGGAGTCCTTCGTAGTCTGGAGAGTTTGCCGGGAAACCATGTTTAGGATCACACTGACTAGTGTTTTACTCCACCGCTGCACCCCCAAACTCTGCTGACTGAGTGTATCTCGCTGCCGGATCCTCCACCGGATGTAGCGCTATGCGCCCGGTCTCCTCCCCAGCTGATGCCTGTGAGCCCAATAGCAAGTCTGATAGCTACTAACAAACAAAAAGAGTCCAATGCTAGAACGGCTGCAAACAGGTTATCATTTATTCCACAGAATTAAAAATGGATTACCAACAAGGGCAAAAAATACAACAGGTTAAAAACAAAGACTTGTGGCACATGGTCTGATGGTCTGTGAGTACGGGGTTTCCCAAAACGCGTCCTGTGTGAGGGGATGTGTGCCACAAGTCTTTGTTTTTAACCTGTTGTATTTTTTGCCCTCATTTGTAATCCATTTTTAATTCTGTGGAATAAATGATAACCTGTTTGCAGCCGTTCTAGCATTGGACACTTTTTGTTTGTTACTAGATCAAAGAACTCAACGAACATTTGATGAATTTTAGACATTTTACAAAACATTTATCTTCATTATACAAAGTATAGCAATGGTCTCTTGTTTTAAGTGATTGTAAATGTTGGGTATTTAAAACACATGATATAAAATCATTCATAAAAACAGGGGTACTTTAATTGATTACATTGTATTAAGACGCTTAATTTGTAAAATATTTACCATTTAGTGATGGTAAACATTGCGCTGTTCCTCCACCTTCATCTTCATACTTTATTTAGCTGATGAATGACGAATCAAGCTTTAACCAATTGTTGCATGACCCCTTTGGTGCCCAGCTAATGGGGCATGCAATAATTGGATGAAGCTAGACCATTAAATACAATATAATTGCACAATCAACACATGCATAATAAAAACACAATACAATAGCACTTACTCAATTTCAAATGAGTAGTAGATTTATTTTTCTCTCAACTTTCAAATTTACTTTCTTTTTCCTTCCCCTTGTATCATGTAATAGGGGTTAGAGGGATTAAGCCAAGTGCTGAATTAGACACTATAGTTTATCATAGTAATTTTACAAGACTTTACACTTTATTGAACATATAAACAGACAAACAATATTACCATTATGTGACAGCCATCAGCCAATCACAAAGTGCATATTCGTATGTTCAGTGAATTCTTGCACATGCTCAGTAGGAGCTGGTGTCTCTGAAAGTGTGCAACTGTGCATATAAAAAGATTGTGCACATTCTGATAATGGAAGTGAATTGAGTTTAATTGCATTCACTATCTGAACCATGAGAGTTTAATTCTGTCTTTCCTTTAAAGATATAAAGACATACACAAGATGACAAATATATTGGGTTATTACCGTATGGTTATTCATTAAAATAAAAAAACTAAGAAAATAATTTTAGTGCCCAGGTTTCTAGCTTCAGTAATAAAATGTTTATATGTATAGTAATTCTACTGACAATAGTCTATTTCCAAAAACACATTACTATCCTGTTCACCTGTGATGTTTTAACCTTAGTATTGTAATATTTAAGTAGTGCTGAGAGTTTAATTCATCCATGCATATTTTTTCTAGTTAATAACAAGGATTAGATATTATAATATTAATTTAAAGTTTTTCTCTACTGTGTTCCCAGATCTTGGCTGGAGGTCATTATGAGTCCTTGAAATACTGAGAATCTGATTAGTTCATTATATCTTTCTTCTGCATGGGTTCCACGTATGTGATTATAACCTGATTACCTTTTGTGATTAGCATTACAAAATATGAATACAAATCCCTATACTCATAAATGATATGCAAAAAAGATAAGGAAGGCTATTTCAAAGTGTAAAGAATTATAAATACAATTAATGTGATACAGTGACTTTATACAACTGTAGATCGTATGTCATCATGTTATTTATCACAGATTGTTAAAGTGCTATTAAATGGGCATTAGACACTAAATACATGCACAGCTTTACTGTAGGTATCTTATAAGAGTTGCTGCATATGTGCAAACAAGTTAGGACTGGAAAGCTGTGAAAGCTAGATTTCAACATGGTGTCACCCAGAACTAGAGGTAGCAAGAGACTAATCTCAAATAAAGACCATTCAGTGTTTAATATCCCTTTAAAAACCCTGCACTATAAGAAGATAAGGATAATCAAAGTTCAAATGAGGTGCACAAACAGCCAGTTGTGAATACAAGTATTCTTTTCTTTATTTGCAAGTAAAATATTCGCTCCCTTCAGGGATACAGGATATGCAAGTATAGTAGTGAGTGGAGGTAACTTCACTCTAGTGACTGTCAGACTTGACCGGAAGTTTGCCCAGTGACGTCACACGCCATCGTAGGTGGATCGAGCAGAGGAGACCGGAGCGGTCAGTGAGAGCGTCAAGTGCCGGAGCAGCTCCATGTGCACCTGGTTTGCACATACGGAGGGTCGTTTTTCCTGCTTTTCCACAGGTCAGGCTTAGTGATGCTGGACATTGCCAAACCAGGAGAGGGGTGAGAGATCTACTCGCTATTTTACAAGCACTTCACCAGTTAACATAGGTGCCGACACACATTGACTATAAGAAGATACCTGAGGAGTTTAATTAGCCAATCACATTATCAGCTCAAAACAGAGGTTGTTTAAAAAAATGTTTCTTCCTTTTGAGGTTCATAGTTTATAATTTTAGAAGGACAATAAATAAATGTAGTTTATCAGCTGTGGCTTGACTGTGTTTTGTGCCTCCCTGTGGAAAAAGGAAATATGTTTATATTACAGTCTACAATAGAATTCTTATTGTTTTAAAAGATAATCCCTTTATTACCCATTCCCCAGTTTTGCATAACCAACACAGTTATATTAATATACTTTTTACCTCTGGGATTAACTTGTATCTAAGCCTCTGCAGACTGCCCCCCCCTTATCTCAGTTATATTAATATACTTTTTACCTCTGTGATTACCTTGTATCTAAGCCTCTGCAGACTGCTCCTTATCTCAGTTATATTAATACACTTTTTACCTCTGTGATTACCTTGTATCTAAGCCTCTGCAGACTGCTCCGTATCTCAGTTATATTAATATACTTTTTACCTCTGTGATTACCTTGTATCTAAGCCTCTGCAGACTGCCCCCCTTATCTCAGTTATATTAATATACTTTTTACCTCTGTGATTACCTTGTATCTAAGCCTCTTTAAACAGCCCCCTGATCACATGACTTTGTATGTATTATCTATTGACTTGCATTTAGTGCTGTGTTGTGCTAACTCTTAAATAACTTCTCGGCGTAAACACATTGTTATCTATATGGCCCACATGAACTAGCAGTCTCCTGTTGTGAAAAGCAAATAGAAAAGCATGTGATTAAGAGGCTGTCAATAGAACCTTTGAAACAGGCAGGCATTTGGAGGTTAAATGATATAAAGTATATTAATATAACAATGTTGGTTGTGCAAAGCTGGTGAATGGGTAGTAAAAGCGTTATCTAAACAATAACAATTTTAGTGTAGACTGTCCCTTTAAATGTTTAGAAGATGAGGCCCATTTATCAAGCTCTGTACGGAGCTTGAGGGCCCGTGTTTCTAGCGAGTCTTCAGACCGCTGCTCCGTAACCCTGTCCGCTGCTCTGATGAAGCAGACAGGAA
This sequence comes from Bombina bombina, assembly GCF_027579735.1. Taxonomy (NCBI): domain Eukaryota; kingdom Metazoa; phylum Chordata; class Amphibia; order Anura; family Bombinatoridae; genus Bombina; species Bombina bombina. The sequence continues at coordinate 1,123,177,047 of NC_069503.1, forward strand.
TCGCCACAATTCAATCCGATCGAGAACAATCGGGTTGATTGACACCTCCCTGCTGCCGGCTGATTGGCCGCGAATCTGCAGGGGATGGCGTTGCACCAGCAGCTCTCGTGAGCTGCTGGTGCAATGCTGAATACAGAGAGCGTATTGCTCTCCGCATTCAGCGATGTCTGTCGGACCTGATCCGCACTGTCAATCAGGTCCGACAGACACTTGATAATTCGACCTCACTATCTGATAATCATAAACATGTTCGACTAAATAATCCATGTCAAGGATTTTTATCACTTCTTTATTTACCCTTTCACTGCTGAGACATTGTCAGATTTCAGTGCTAGAGTTTTTTTGTAGTTGTTTGACCCTCACTACATTTACATTTTAACTTTTATTTTCTGTGAGGTACCCACACAGAATAGACCTAATTCTTTTCATTAGACCAATACTTTTTTTAGAAAATGCCACCATATAAAATGCTAAATATTTACATTTGTAATCATTATACAGAAAATGAGTAGATATAAAACCAATAAGCATACAAATATTGCACACATTAAAAATAGTATCAAATCCTAATTTCCAGAAGAATGGCCTGACCCAAGCTAAAATGTGTGCTCCTACCCAGTCTCACTTCACTCAGCAGAGCAAAAAAGATTTAAAAAAGAAAAAAAAGAAATATAAAATAGTTGTACCACAATTCATCCTATATAGAATCTCACACAATATCACCCATCTTTACATTCTCCTAGTTCTTCCATTTGTTTATTAATTCAGACAAACATTGATCTTTGAGCCATTACATCAGCAGTATCAAAAATGTGTCTGCGGTTAGTCTCAGGTCTTACAATGGTGATCACTTACGAGCTACACAGACATATAACCCCATATTTAAATTTTGAAACCTCACTCTGCAGGGTATTATGATTATATATTATGATTACATATTATTATGGTGAGAGGGTGATAAAAAACATCAGAGCACCAAGAACCAATAAAAAAGCTGAGACATATTTGTCGTTGTTATGATAATCAGCTGGCAGCAGGAGTACACAGGGCCACTCATTTGAAAGAGTAGGATTGCTGCTTTCAAATAAAGGGTCTCAAATTTATATATGTTTTGTGTGGGGCAATAAAGGGGATACCCCAAACCCCACAGATGTTTTTCCATATGCTTATGGTTGTGACGGGTGATCACTGTTAATACAGTGGTCAGTAGATTACCATCTAGGCACGCGACCAATCTGTTAGAGTGACCTCACCTCTTTTAAAAAAGGGGTTACTTGTACCACTGTAGAGCATATTTTGGGGTGCAAGGGTCCCTTTCATAGCCCAGAGGACTGTAAGCAGGACAAATATACAAGTAATAGCCATTTATATATCAATCCCCTGCTGTTTCAAGAGATACAAGACCACTAATTTGATTATGAGCAATTCCCTCTTTCATGTGAGGGAAATTGTGTGTATATTGTGTGTATATGCGTTGTGTGCTGTCTTTAAGGGTTAACTGCCCCCATGCATAAAAATGGCAATGCATTTGTAACAAAATTAATGCAAATCTCTAATAAAATGTCTGTTCCATTTTCATTGGCATTAGAAGGACTGTAAAGATGTCTTCTAAATAAGTTGACTTTCTTGATAACTGGTGTTTTCAGGTGTTCTGCTACTCAGGTTGTTATTGGTACAGTATTTTAATATAAATATGACAGTGATATCACTCATAAATGTATGTGAGAAAATCAGTATACAGTAATTAATGGGACATGAAACCCATTTTTTTTCTATCATGATTCAGATTGAGAATACAATTTTAAACAACTTTCTAATTTATTTCTATTATCTAATTTGCTTCATTCTCTTGATATTTATTGCTGAAAAGCATATCTAGATAGGTTCAGTAGCCGCTGATTGCTGCACATAGATGCCTCATGTGATTGGCTCACTCATGTACATTGCTATTTCTTCAACAAATGATATCTAAAAACTGAAGCAAATTAGATAAAAGAAGTAAATTTGAATGTTGTTTAAAATTGTATTTTCTACCTGAATCATGAAAAAAAAAGGGATTAGTGTCCCTTTAAGAAGCTAGAAGTAGTTATAATTCAGTAGTGTGGCATTTTTTATTGCTGTGTTGTGTGATGAGGGTGAACTACTTTTTAGGTCACAGAAAACATGCAGGTTCGAGTTACTTTATATTGCACACCACAATCATAATGAAACACACAGTCATTGTAATAAAGTTTATAATGAGAAGCACGAGCTGTGAAACTTAAATTTATGTAAATTAGATTTTTATTTTTATATTTTGTTCTGTTGTCAAGTGATCAACTTAGAGATGGAATTCAGTATTAAACATTGGATTAGTCATTTATCAAAATTGCTTTGTTTTCTTGGTATGTTTTCTTGAGAAACATAAGTACATAAGTACATATCCTCAGCAGCATTGCTAGCTGGTGATTGGTGGCTGCAAACATTTGTCTCTTGTTATTGACTCACCAGATATGTTCAGCTAGCTCCCAGTAGTGTAATGCTGCTCTGGGTTTCACTTTAATTAACTGGTTGATTACAATCCTTTAGGAAAATTAACTTAATGGTTTTCAACAGAAAATCACTAAGAAAGTCTATAGATATTTTTGTAGTTTGATGCGATTTTCTATAGGATTGTGATCAAGCTCTTTGTTTTATCCTTTGCAGGAGTTAAACACAGTTATAAAAGGCAATTGTGCAATAATACAAAGCTATAGCATATTAGTGCATTTTAATATGTTTATGTCCATTTAATTATGTTATCAGATTTTTTTTTATTGCTATCCTTTGTTAAAGGGATATAAAAAAGCCTGTTTAGTAGGAAAAAAGTGAAATCAAATATCTATGTAAAGAATGAGACTGTATTTAAAAATACAGTTAATAGCGTACCTTTTCTTGCTAAATGAGCTCTTACAAATGATTAGGGTAGCTATTATCTTCAGACAGATAAGCAAGCCAAAACTTAGGTTGTATTGTCACATGATTTCTGCAGCATAAATCCTCTACTTGAGCATGGGTAATAAACTGATTGCCGCTAGATTAGATGACTCCTAGCAATAATTCAAAGAAAACTACTACCTTGCCATCCTTTAGTGCCCCCTGCCCCCTGGGGTGTTGTGACAGGAATAATGAACATTGCATAAATGAAGTTGAAACAAAAAATCAGTTTAATGTATTAATACAAGTATATATCCCATTACACATTTTGGATAAAGTAGTGATATCTTGCCTTTTTGCAGAACCTGACCATGTGTGCGAAATATAGTATCACACTTTTTATTTTACTTATATATGTGTAAAGATGAAGATAACTGAGTGACTGGGAGAAGGTAAAATCAAAGACAGAGGAAGGAAGAAAATACAAAATAATCTCGTCAAACAACAAACTCATATAAATTAAAATATATTCAAAAAAGGGGGGATGCAATGGCACTACACCAATACTAGAAAGGGGGAGCTCCGTCTGGTTTTATTAATATATATATATACCTTGGGAGCTAGAGTGCTGGTGCAAAGAAACAACTTGCAAGTATAGCCTGAATCACTGAAGGGATTGAGACTGGAGAGATGCACTTGTATAGCACTTCTAATACCCCTAGATTATAGGGTAACAAATTTTATAAACTGGACCAAAGGGTTGAATTTAAAATAAAACATTACTTTTATTGCTACAAAGGTTAGATAAAATCACTGCGTGAGTGAATGCAATTTTAAAAACACATAGAAACTCGAATTGAAATTATTATGGTTGATATGAAGCATTCATATATATGGGCATAGGTAGTGGGCACCCAAATATATAGTGTGGGTATTGTTGTGGGTATTTATTTCTAGTAGTTAGGTCGAGAGTGAGAGGGTTGTAATATAGCTCTTTTATTAAATAGTACAGATTGGTGTGCCTGATCAAAAATGGTAGCAAAGGTATTAAGTGTTCAGACTGCTGCAGCAGTGGATGTACCCATTGGAAGATAATATCATTGGATGTACCCATTGGAAGATAATATCATTGGATGTACCCATTGGAAGATAGATCATATAAATTAAAGCTTTGGTACAAGTGAAAACATTTCATCTGATGTGCAGGTATCCACTGAAAGTGCTTCAAATTGATGCATTTGTGGAAAGAACAAGTGTTGCTAGCGAATCCAGCATAACTCCTACAGACACATAAACTATAGAGATCAGCAACTTGGGCTGCAGCTACATATACTGTATATCCAATATGTCCAATGCAAGTGATATATCAGTTTCAGGCACATTTGTGAAATTAAAGGATCTGAAGTTATTGATCTACTGAGTTGGATTATGTGGCAGAGGCACAAGATTAAACATTTTCCAGAGATTGCAGACTGCAATGTCTGTGACAGTTTGTGGGAATAATTTTGCCAGAAAGATTTTAGAGATTGTCAACATATGGACAGTGATTTCAGAGCCTCCGTGTCCTGGTGAAAATTTGTGCAAGGCGTTGTACAAAGTCTCTGTTTTACTGAGAACAGTTAAATGGGGAGAAAGTTCCTCATAATTGGCTGGGTTATTCACCCTAAGAAAAACATTTCTGTGCCCTTTGCAAACTAATTTCAATAGATGAAGCAGTACAGTTGGCTTACAGTGGTTGCTCAGATTGCAGACCTGCAACAATAGATTTAAGATGGCATGAAATGAACATTTCCAACACAAAATCTCTGGACAAACTCATCCAAAGAAAAATGCCTGGCCAATGAATAGACAGAAGCCTAGTCAGACAGTTTGAAGTTTAGAAGAATACTAGAACCAGATACTACATCACATATTAAGTGTTATTAAGCTGCTTTCATCAAGAGGAAATTATTATTGTATCTGTGCACATTGGTTATTATTTAGGTTTTCTTGAACTGTTGGCTTAATATGACCCATTCCTTGCAGAAGATATTTTAAAAAAAAAGGGGAAACAAGGGAAGAGGACATGTGATGCATTTATAGAATTGATTGGCCAGCAAGTGCTACAGCAGATCATAAACAAAATTTAAAAGACTAAATATTAATGATGGCCTATACCACCGACAGTACTGTTTATATAGAATTCACTAATAGGCTGGGTCCTAGAGGGCACCTGTAACTATACCCCCTACGTTTTCTACAGTACTTATTTTTTAAGATGTATGGCCGTTAACTCTCAATTGAGGTATGTCTCATTCATACTTTAGCATAGTTTAGGGGGAGTGTATGATAAAATATATAACGCCTATAGTGTTAATATTCTTGTTGAAATGTTTTATTACTGAAATTGTATGTAATATACGTTCTGCTGAAGATATCAAGGACACGTACAAGCCTGCATAGGTTACAATTTGGTTATTGCATTTAGGCTTATGTCAAGCTGGGTGTTAGTCTTGTGTCATATGTCCTTTTGTACACGTACTTTAATAAAATGAGGTAATATCCATGGCTGGAAAATGTACCTTTGGGTTAGGATCTGCTTTGATCCTACAGATGTGAAGATATGCTTGTTTAATTAACGCCATGATGTTTCTTTCTGAAATTTTGTTTGTTTGCCGTTTTACCTCAATAAAAAACTATAAAAAAAAAAAAAAAAGACTAAATATTTTTAGGTTTCTGTTGACTCAACCCCTGACATATCCATTCTGACACAGGCAGGACACACTGAGCGTGCACATCCACATCTACACGCTGCGCGTCGCTCCACTTGCAGTCTGTCACTGCCTTAAATTAAGCACCACCTGCCAGCTGCAGGCAGTTACCTAATAAGCATTGCTGTAAAAGACAACTCCCTGCTCCACTTGTAATCTAGGCCTCTGTATTTTGGAATAAAACATTATAGTTAATATTCCGGCAATTTGCTTTCATTTGTCCTTTATTTTCAGACAATAAACCTTCAGAATATTTTCTCCCAAAGAAGAACTATGCATATAGACACATTTGTAAATATGTCTAATTAATTTGCAGCATTACATTCAAAATATTCAAGATGTATACAATTACTACCAGGAAAAGTGCATATAAATTATTTATTGTTATCTTACATGTTAGATATATATATATATATATATATTATTATTATTATTATTTTTTATTTTTTTTACATTTTTATATTTTGTTGTGCAAATGGATTTACACTCTCTTTTGATTTTCTAATTCTTTTGACAATGTATAAATGAAAATCCTAAAATCAGTTTTTCATTCAGACACTTCCAGATACTTGTGCTGTATATCTTCTGGTCCTAGGTGTAATGTTTGATAAAAATGTCATAACATTGCTGTCATCTTGAAATTGATGTTTACTACTCATAAAGCTTTAAGAGATTTAGTGCACCTGAAAACATTATTTTCCAAGTTCTTTAAATCTGGTGTCCATGATTTCTAAAAACAGCAGAAATATTGACAAGAAAGGGGAATTTTATTATAACGAGTTATCATCAGATTTGATGATAGTTAACATATTTGATGTTGAAGAAAATGCCTTAATAGAAGATAAATTATGTAAAATATAAATTTATGTTGGATAAAAATGGTTTAGCAGTTTCTTTTAAATACAAGCTGGGGAAATCACAATTGCTCCAATCACACAAAATCTTTCTTCCATAATCCAAATTGGTTTACTATAATTATTCTTAATGGCTACACAATCACAGAAAACCACTCCAAATTTGCAAGGATAATGTAATAAATTCACAGTCATTAATGAAGTTTAGAAAACAAAATTCTTACAAGACCCTTGAATATTTTATCACTGTAATTTATACAACAATAGTAAATGAAACTTATATTCCACTGAACACCATGGATAAAAGTATAGTGAGGTGATGGCTAGCTTCCTAAAACATGGTAGCTTCAGAACAATGTTTTAGAATCCTTAAGGATTGCAAATACATGTATGGTAATTAAACACAAAATAATATATTTCCTAAAATGATCTAATAGCGCCAGGAAATATTTAGGTAACACTGCAATGTACTATCTTTCTGTTGTTCCCCCGAAGGCTCTTTTCAGTTGTGGCCACCATATTTACCTACCTAAAATAAGTCACCAAACACACACTGGGATCTATCACAAGCCTTTGGAAAAGCTTATCAATATACTTTAATAATAGGTTTTGTAGAAAACTCATTAGATAAACTTTTCTAAAGGATTTGAATTGACCACATTATTTTAGTTACATTTTTCCCTAGAACCCACCAAAAGTTATATTGCTTATTCCTATTTCTGCTCTTTCTGTGTGTGTGTGTGTGGGGGGGGGGGGGGGTAGGGGGTTTACAAAACCTAGCGCAGCGGGTGTGGAGCCAGTCATCCATCCCTGGGGGGAACCTAATTTTAAAAATAATGATGAAATAAGGCAATATTAGTAATTGTCTCAGATGTTACTTGTACACAAAACTGTATTTTTTATATATATTTGCTAATCTTCTAAAAATGTATGCATTTTACTAAAGGGACAAAAAGCTTAAAACTGTATTCTCCATAAAATGTTAAATTATATGTAGTTTAAAAAAACAAACAAAAAACTTTATTTTCCATAATTTGTCTGTGTTTCCTGTTATTTATCTCTAAAAAAATGTTGTTTTTTTTCCTCTTCCAGTTGAAGGTCTAGCATGCTTCATGTTAACTTAAACATTCTTTACACTGCAAAACAAAGGGGTTGATTTCTTCGTACACAAGCTAAATTATATCAGCCCTAAATTGGCATTGCAGATGAGATAATAAAATACCAAAATGAAAGCTTACATATGTGTTGACTGACATATGAATCAGTCAGCTGACTTTGCCGTATTGCTTTCAGCTTTTCCTGTGTTTAGTAACTTTAACTGCATGACTGAATCAACAAAGGCCACTTCTCTCTGATAATCCTCCTTGATCTGTCTGCAGCCTTTGATACTGTTGACCACCCTCTTTTACTCCAAACCCGTCACTCCTTCAGCATTCACGACACAGCCATTCCGTGTGTCCTGTCTAACCGTACCTTTAGTGTAGTCTTCTTTGGAGCATCCTCTTCCCCTTTACCACTTTCTTTTGGGGTACCACAAGGCTCTGTCCTTGGTAACCTTCTCTTTTCAATCTGCATGTCATCATTAGGTTCCTTAATAAAGTCTCAACATTTTCAATATCATTTGTATGCTGATGACACCCAGATCTACCTCTCTGCACCAGACCTATCTCCTTCCTTGCTATTGTGTGCAACTAACTGTCTTTCTCATATCTCATGCTGGATGCCCTCTCACTACCATAAGCTAAATCTCTCCAAAACTAAGCTCCTTATTTTCCCCCCTTCTTCCAATTGTCTATAACTCCACCATTACCCCTACCCCACATGACCGATGTCCTGGGGTAACACTTGATCTTTCTTTCACCCCTCATATTCAGTCTTTGGCCAATTCCACCTTAAAAACATCTCTAAATTTCAAGATTTCCCTACACAAGGCACAACTAAGATTTTAATCCACTCTCTCATCCTTTCCCCGCTTTGACTACTGCAACTTTATCCTCTGTGGTCTCCTTATCTGTCATCTAGCTTCTCTTCTACAATCCATAATGAATGCCTTTGCCAGACTCATCTTCCTTAAATGTCACTCTTCAGCTGCTGTTCCTTTCTGCAAATCGCTTCACTGGCTTCCTCTTGACTTCAGAATTGAACACAAAACTCTGACTCTGACATACAAGGCCCTCAACTGCACTGCTACTCCTATATGTCAGACCTTGTCTCCAGATACTCTTCATCATGTACCTTTCACTCTGCTCATGACCTCCTCCTCTCCTCCCCACTTGTTACCTCCTCACATTCCTGTCTACAGGACTTCTCCAGACTGGCCCCTATCTTGTGGAACTCTCTGCCTCGATCCACAAGACTCTCCCCTAGATTTGAAAGTTTCAAGTGCTCTAAAGACTCTACTGTTCAGGAATTCATACAACCTACACTCAACTTTCCTAACCCCAGTTCTTCCCCTCCTTTGTTATCCCCTTGAACCCCCTTAGCATGTAAGCCTATGAGCCCAGCTGTTTGCAGATCACCTTCATAAGAGCTGACCACAACAGTGCAACTCTCGGCAGGGCCCTCTACCCACTTGATCACTATACATGTTACCTTGCATACCATGCCTTTGTTTATAGTGCTGCAGAATCTGTTGGCACTCTACAAATAACTGATAATAATACTAATAACAAAAAAAAAAATGTTGCATGTATTCTTTGCTCATAGAGACTGCTTGTTTATGTTATCTCTGAAGAATGATAAACATAGAGACAATTTGTTAATATTAGGACTTATCTGAAAATAAATAATTTTACCCTCACTCAACTAAGCATGCATTCGTACCATTCTTATATCAGATTGCAGATAGGGTTCTTATATATTTCAACCAAATATTTATTAATTGCCAATAATTATTTTTTGCAACTGCTCTTCTACAACAGATCCCATAATATATATATAATTATATGCAACTCTTTTAAGTTAGTCTGTGGGTATTTGTGCCCATTGTGAGGTCAGGCACTGTGGTTGGATAGGAAGGTCCGGCTCACTATTGCAGTTCCAATTTATCCCAAAGCTGTTCAGTGGGGTTAAGGTCAGAGTTCTATGCTGGACACTCAAGGTAGTCTACACCAAATTCATTAAACCACGTCTTCATGAGCTTGCTTTGTGCACAGAGACACATTCATGCTGAAAATGGAATGGGCCTTCCCTAAACTATTGCCACAAAGTTGGAAGCACCCAATTGTCTAAAATGCATTTGGATCATGTAGCTTTAAGATGACCTTACACTGGAATAAGTGGTCTAGCCCAAACCCTGAAAAACAGTCCCAGAATATAATCCTTTAATACACTTTACAGTAGGCACTATGTATTCCAGTAGGTAGTACTCTCATTGCATCTGCAAACTCAAATTCTTACATCAAACTGCCACATAAAGAATCAAGATGTATCTCTCCAGATAACATGTTCCCACTGCTCCAGAATCTAGTTGCACTCAAATCTTGGCAATGCACATTTTGATGGGAGGTTTGTGTACAGATTTTTAGCCAAGCCATGGAAACACATTTTTTGAAGCTTCCAATGCACACTTATTGTGCTGATGTTGCTTCTAGAAGAAGTTTGGAGTTCTGTAGTGAGTGATTCTAAACACTTCACTACTGTTCTGTGAGTTTGTGTGATCTATCATTTCATGGCTGAGTTGTTGTTGCTTATAAAATCTTCACAATAATTGTATTTACAGTTGACAGGGAGGATTTAGTAAGACAGTGTAACTAACTGACTTTTAGCAAATGTGTCATCCTATGACAGTGCTATGTTTAATGCCACTGAGCTCTTCAGTACGACCCTTTGTACTGCAAATGTTTTTCTACAGGGACTTCCTAGCTATGTGCTGGATTATCTGCATCTTTTAGCAATGGGTGGCTGAGACACCTAAACTAAATAATTAGTAGAGATGTCCTCATACTTCACATTATTCTATACAGTATTCAACTTGTATGGTGGTTCCTACAATTGGTTAGCAAACAACAAGGAATATTGTACAACATTCTAACTGCTCCCAAGATATAATAGTGCTCACATTTGAATATCTGCAAAAGGGTATTGATACCCAACGAGAGGAGATCAAACAGCTGGAGACTTCATTAAAAGAATCAAGCAAAACAATGGATATCGAAAAACAGCTAAGTAAGGTCAACAATAAAATCACTGAACTTTGCAAAGAAATGGAAAATAAAAAAACATATCAAATTCTTGAGAGATGAGCAAGACTACCAAGCAGGAACTGTTTACCGCTGGACCAGGGACCTGACCAGAAGGGAACGAGGAGGCACTTCTGGTTCTGCACGACACAGATTTCAGAGAGCACCAAGATGCGAAAGTAATTCGGAGGCCATCTCTGATTCCTCATCGGGGAATCTGAAATCAAGGTCGTAGAGTGGGTAGGAAACACCTTCCAACAAGGAGCCGGAATGGGCAATACATCACTGCAAGGAGAACAACTCGTTGCGGCAGCCACCATCTTTAATTAACATCTTTGGGACTGACATTAACAAAGCACAAGAGGAGGTACTGATTAAAGGTTTTTCCTTTTACAGAGACTCACCAGGGGACTGGTTTAAACTTGAAAAAATATTTGTATACATTTTTTAGAAGCCTTAAGCTAAAATATTTTTTATATTTTTTATACTTTTTTTCTAATTGTGATAAAATGAATGTATTAGACAAAAATGTTATCCAAGAGTTGTCTATTAATGTTAGGGTATTTATAGTTAGATAGTTTTGTATATAGAATTGGAACACAATTGCAGATTAAGTTGCTTAAATAATGGTTTGTATCACTAGAGCATTGGAATCTCACTATGAATGGAGTGAAATTCAAGATGTATAGTGAATTGATAAGCTGGTAAGTAACCCTCAATATAGGCTTTAGAATCAATGTATTTGTAAATGGAATAACTGATTTGACAGGAGAGGTTATACTAGGAACTGAGTCTCTTAAGAATAGCTCTTGTTTTGTAGGAGCTTATATATACTAGCACTACCTCTTAGTTAGGATAATATCTGACAAGCACACACAGCATGGAGAAGTACCCAGGAGTATAGTGAGTTAGGTTGCAGCTCCTCTTAGTTAGGTAAATAACTGACAAGCATTCACAGCATGAGAGTAATATCCAGGAGTATAGGAAAATATGAAGAGAAAAATGGATATATCAGAGCACACAGTGTAGCCACAAATTAAAGTAATGTGTAAGTGAGTTGGCTGGGAGCAAGCCAAGTATAATAAAATATAACTTTTAATAATGCATGTTAAAATAAAAGTGGTGGAAAATTCCACACATACAGTACAGAGTTAAAAACAGTTAAAATGGAGACTGAATGCTAAGATGCCCAGGTAACCACCTATAATGTGAGTTAAATGATAGAGTCTGGCAAGGAGGCACCACAAAATGCTCACGGATTGCACGAAAGCTAAGCTATAAAGAGGAATGACCTCACACAACAAATTATCTATCAAGTGCAATACTGGAGCAGTGCCTAAGCTTGCCAGAGTCCCAATCTACAATATGTCAGGTAGTGTAGTGATTAGAAAGAATAAATATCAATTGTCAGATAATGGACTAATAGTAGATGGAGCCCATATCACGTACCGGACAAGTATACACTGAATAAATAGTAACTATGTATATAACTCCTATCAAGTACAAATACACAAAATAACCCACAAAGGCAAATAGTTAAGCATTCATAGAGAGCGCCTGATGCGCATTTCGCCACGCTAGTGACTTTGTCAAAGGCTAACCAGACTCGCGCCGAACTCACTGTTAAAGTAGTACCATTAGCCAATCAGGAGTGAGTAATCATACACACCCCTATAGTAGTAGCCAATCGTTAGTGACACATCTGATTGGGTAGTCACCTGTCACATGACTTCTTGAGCAGTGACGTATATTTGAAGGCGTGTATTGTTAACGCCTATGTAAACACTCGTTTCTAGACAGGGCTTGTACGTAACTTCTTCGCATTTTATTCTGTTTAAATATGTTTTGTTGCAGATCAACTGCTAAACACTGTGCATAACCTCATCAGGTATAAACATTATCTAAGTCTCTTATGTCACGTACGGCACCATATTACAATAGCTGTCATATACGACACTCCAGAATTTTGCGAGTCACTTATGAGTCTTATGTATTGGTTCTGTTAGTTACGCTAGACAATTCATTGTGATTGTATCTCGTTTAAAATGGAAGATATTGATATCACATGAGGAAAACACGTCCAGGACTGTTAATTATCCATTCCATTTTAAAATATGTCTATTGATAAAATATCGGAAAATTATTATCATGTAGGGGTTAACCTGTTATGCAGGTAATTTATCATTTTAATTTTAATTTTAAAGGACACATTGGCATGTTGATGATCTCTTTCAAATTCTCATAACGTATTACACTCATATTTGCTCCCATTAGTTTGTTATGTTTACAGCCAATAATAATGTTATATATTGACCGTCCATTTACATATTTCAAAACGGGATTCATAGAGTGGCTCTCAATAGTTTATTATTCTCAAGACTGAGTAATCTTACTGGTATTACATGTTGGATCCACAACAGATATATCCCATACAATTAGATCAGAGAGAAGAGCTTAGTTAGCAAGAGGGGGGGGATTGAAATAGGCTTTATTATTTGCCTTATATAGTAGATGTTATATACATAGATTGTATAACTATATATCCCTATTATGCCTATAAAACTGTAATACCATATCTGTTTATTGGAGGTTAAACACATATCTGAAATAAAGAATTTCTATGTGTAAATTATTAATTTAGTTTATTGCTCAGACGAGAGCAGCATTTGGGAAGAAGATTTGTGTATATTACGTAGGTAGCTTTAATATTAGAATTTTTAATTAATTAGAACGGGCATTGATATATATACTTGTTGCTTAGCCATATATTGAACTACTAATTGGATATTGGCTTCTTTTTGAAGATACCAGTTATAACTCTCCTGTTTGTACAAGATTTTATCAGCTATCTGTAATAAATACTTATACATATACTGGTCTTATAGAAACGAATTATAGCCATCCTGTTCGTTAAGACCTGCTGGTGCCAGCGTGTTTAACCAAAAGATCCAGCGGCATTCTGCCTGTAGTAGCATGTTTTCCACATTACCTGCTCTAATTCCAGGTTTGATTACCTGAAGTACTGAGACCTTTAAATCTGGTTTGGTACCGTGATTCTTGACATAATGTTTAGCTACTGGGGTGAGAATTTTTCCTTTCTCTTGATCTTTAATGCAGTTCTTAATGCTATTCACATGCTCCCCTAGTCGCGTACGTAGTTCTCGGGTCGTTATACCAATATACCTCTTTCCACACTTGCACAGTAAGCAATAGACCACATTTTTGGTTTTACAGTTGGCAAATCCAAGCATCCGCTTTGTGCCTCCAGTGCAGGTAGTAAACTCTCTCTCATTAGATATGAATTTACAGAAACTGCATGTACCACACGTATTTGTTCCACATACATATTTGCTGCATTTTCTCTTGGTAAAGTGACTTTTGAACAACATATTACCAATAGTTGGTGCTCTCCTCCAGCTGGTTTTTATTTTGTCACCTATAAAGGTTGACAAATCTGTGTCAGATTTTAGAATACCACTGTGTTTGTTTAGGATATCAGTAATTCTAATATGGTTGTTATTGTAAGTGGTTACAAATCTGACTTCCCTGTCAACAGTTTTGTTTTTCTTTTTTGGAATTAACAAAGATTCCCTTGGTGTTCTTTTGGCTCTTTGGTATGCTTTCCGGATTATTTTACGGGTGTATCCTCTGTTTTTTAGTCTTACTTTCAATTCTTTTGCTCGTTCATTGAAGACTTGAAAGTCGCTGCAATTTCTTCTTATTCTTAAGAATTCCCCTGTGGGGATTGCATTCTTAGTACCCCTGGTGTGACAACTATCGTATTGTAGAATTGAATTAGTAGCCGTTTTCTTTCTAAAAAGGTCAGTTTTAAGACAGTTGTTCTTATCTTTGTAAATATGGAGGTCCAGAAATTCCACTGTACTCTCACTTATACAGTAAGTCAACTTCAAATTCATATCATTTTGATTCAGAATAGATATGAATTCTTTGAATGTTTCTGCACTACCCGTCCATATTATGAAGAGATCATCTATGTACCGACACCACAAATTTATACAGTCAGTGTATTTGGACATGTTTTCATTGAACACAAATTCTCTTTCCCACCACCCTAAGTAAATATTCGCATATGTGGGTGCGCAGGATGACCCCATGGCGGTGCCCTGAATTTGCAAGTAGAAGTTATCATTGAAAACAAAATAATTGTGTGTAAGTACAAACTGTAATAATTTGATTATAAATTTATTTCTTTCAAATTTATCATTAGATTGCATACTCAAGAAAAATTCTACTGCTTTTAGTCCAAATTCATGTTTGATGATTCGACATCACAGGTAATTAAGAGTGAATCTTTATCTATTGTTAGATCGTTTATTTTACTTAAAATATCCATAGTATCACGGGTATAGGATGGTAATGCCCATACTATCTCTCTTAAGTATAGATCTAAGAATTTACTCCCTTGTTCGCATAGGCTATTTATGCTAGAAACAATTGGTCTACCCGGTGGTTTCTCTTTATTTTTGTGAATTTTGGGTAGAAAGTATATGGTCGCTATTCTTGGGTTCTTAACCTGTAAGAAAGACCATTCTTTTTGGCTGATTAAGTTGTCTTGTTTAGCACTATTGATCAAGTCAGAGTAATTGGTTAAGAACTGTGATGTGAGGTTGGAAAACAGATGTTTATAACATTTGCGGTCATTTAATTGTTTATTGGCTTCATAGACATATTCCTCTTTTCCCCAAATGACTATATTACCCCCTTTGTCTGAGGGTTTAATGATTACATCATCCCAGGAGTTGATTGTTTTAAGTGCTTCTTCTTCTTTTTTACTGATATTTCTAATTACAGTGTCAGGTAATTCAAGGAAATCATGTATGACCATTTTTAAGAAGACCTCTATTTGAGGTACTTTCGATGTAGGTGGCATGTATTTAGATTTTAATTTAATCTGTTTGTCTAGAAATTTTTCCACTTCTACCCCCACATTTTCTTCATTTTCAGTCAATAAGTCAATTAGTGTATCTAGTGTTTGAAGATCACTAGTAACAATATCATCATTAGTACTGTATATTTTCTTTAATAAAAGTTTTCTACAGTAAAGATGTAAATCTTTTATTAATTCAAATTTATTTAGACGGGGGGAGGGGGAGAAGGATAGACCTCTAGATAAGACTTGTTGTTGAGTCTCAGTAATAGTTCTATTGGTTAGATTGATAACCTGCAGTTTATCATTATCATTGTCATTGTTCACCATCTTGGTCGTTTCCCCCAGTCCCCCCTCCTCCTGTACCCATTGTCGGTCCTGTAACCCCACCTCGTTCGATCTCGTAAGGTTCTGTTTTCCTTTCCCCCTTCTTGTGGGTCTCGCGTTTCTTTGTCGAGTTGTGTTGTGTCTCTCCCTAAAAAACTGCTAGTACTGGGTCTGTTAGTATTACTTTCTGAGTCACTGTCTTCTATCGCCGAAGACTCACAGTCCGATTGATGTGTGTCTTTGGGTGGTGGTAAGCTATTTGGTGGCCTTCGTCTGGACTGTTTATCGTCCCACGTAAATATTTTGCCTTTTTCGAAGTCTTTAATGTCTCTTTTTAATTTAGAACATTTAGTTTGTATGTCTTTTTCACTCTTGTCTAATTCTTCTCTCATCTCTTTGTAAGATTGTTTCAATTTCTCAAGTGATTCGAATTTTTGTAGTTTTACATTATAATCATTGATTTCTTTATCTAACTCCAACATGACCTCTGTCTCATAGTCTGATAAAATTGCTACCAAAATTTCAGAGCAGTTTATCAATGCTTGTTCCCACCTATCCTTATAAATGTTTTTCATATCGACACTTATAAGGATAGGTGGGAACAAGCATTGATAAACTGCTCTGAAATTTTGGTAGCAATTTTATCAGACTATGAGACAGAGGTCATGTCGGAGTTAGATAAAGAAATCAATGATTATAATGTAAAACTACAAAAATTCGAATCACTTGAGAAATTTAAACAAAATCTTACAAAGAGATGAGAGAAGAATTAGACAAGAGGGAAAAAGACATTATACAAACTAAATGTTCTAAATTAAAAAGAGACATTAAAGACTTCGAAAAAGGCAAAATATTTACGTGGGACGATAAACAGTCCAGACGAAGGCCACCAAATAGCTTACCACCACCCAAAGACACACATCAATCGGACTGTGAGTCTTCGGCGATAGAAGACAGTGACTCAGAAAGTAATACTAACAGACCCAGTACTAGCAGTTTTTTAGGGAGAGACACAACACAACTCGACAAAGAAACGTGAGACCCACAAGAAGGGGGAAAGGAAAACAGAACCTTACGAGATCGAACGAGGTGGGGTTACAGGACCGACAATGGGTACAGGAGGAAGGGGTACTGGGGGGAAACGACCAAGATGGTGAACAATGACAATGATAATGATAAACTGCAGGTTATCAATCTAACCAATAGAACTATTACTGAGACTCAACAACAAGTCTTATCTAGAGGTCTATCCTTCTCCCCCTCCCCCCGTCTAAATAAATTTGAATTAATAAAAGATTTACATCTTTACTGTGGAAAACTTTTATTAAAGAAAATATACAGTACTAATGATGATATTGTTACTAGTGATCTTCAAACACTAGATACACTAATTGACTTATTGACTGAAAATGAAGAAAATGTGGGGGTAGAAGTGGAAAAATTTCTAGACAAACAGATTAAATTAAAATCTAAATACATGCCACCTACATCGAAAGTACCTCAAATAGAGGTCTTCTTAAAAATGGTCATACATGATTTCCTTGAATTACTTGACACTGTAATTAGAAATATCAGTAAAAAAGAAGAAGAAGCACTTAAAACAATCAACTCCTGGGATGATGTAATCATTAAACCCTCAGACAAAGGGGGTAATATAGTCATTTGGGGAAAAGAGGAATATGTCTATGAAGCCAATAAACAATTAAATGACCGCAAATGTTATAAACATCTGTTTTCCAACCCCACATCAAAGTTCTTAACCAATTACTCTGACTTGATCAATAGTGCTAAACAAGACAACTTAATCAGCCAAAAAGAATGGTCTTTCTTACAGGTTAAGAACCCAAGAATAGCGACCATATACTTTCTACCCAAAATTCACAAAAATAAAGAGAAACCACCGGGTAGACCAATTGTTTCTAGCATAAATAGCCTATGCGAACAAGGGAGTAAATTCTTAGATCTATACTTAAGAGAGATAGTATGGGCATTACCATCCTATACCCGTGATACTATGGATATTTTAAGTAAAATAAACGATCTAACAATAGATAAAGATTCGCTCTTAATTACCTGTGATGTCGAATCATTATATACCTCTATCAAACATGAATTTGGACTAAAAGCAGTAGAATTTTTCTTGAGTATGCAATCTAATGATAAATTTGAAAGAAAGAAATTTATAATCAAATTATTACAGTTTGTACTTACACACAATTATTTTGTTTTCAATGATAACTTCTACTTGCAAATTCAGGGCACCGCCATGGGGTCATCCTGCGCACCCACATATGCGAATATTTACTTAGGGTGGTGAGAAAGAGAATTTGTGTTCAATGAAAACATGTCCAAATACACTGACTGTATAAATTTGTGGTGTCGGTACATAGACGATCTCTTCATAATATGGACGGGTAGTGCAGAAACATTCAAAGAATTCATATCTATTCTGAATCAAAATGATATGAATTTGAAGTTGACTTACTGTATAAGTGAGAGTACAGTGGAATTTCTGGACCTCCATATTTACAAAGATAAGAACAACTGTCTTAAAACTGACCTTTTTAGAAAGAAAACGGCTACTAATTCAATTCTACAATACGATAGTTGTCACACCAGGGGTACTAAGAATGCAATCCCCACAGGGGAATTCTTAAGAATAAGAAGAAATTGCAGCGACTTTCAAGTCTTCAATGAACGAGCAAAAGAATTGAAAGTAAGACTAAAAAACAGAGGATACACCCGTAAAATAATCCGGAAAGCATACCAAAGAGCCAAAAGAACACCAAGGGAATCTTTGTTAATTCCAAAAAAGAAAAACAAAAAATGTTGACAGGGAAGTCAGATTTGTAACCACTTACAATAACAACCATAATAGAATTACTGATATCCTAAACAAACACAGTGGTATTCTAAAATCTGACACAGATTTGTCAACCTTTATAGGTGACAAAATAAAAACCAGCTGGAGGAGAGCACCAACTATTGGTAATATGTTGGTCAAAAGTCACTTTACCAAGAGAAAATGCACAAATATGTATGTGGAACAAATACGTGTGGTACATGCAGTTTCTGTAAATTCATATCTAATGAGAGAGAGTTTACTACCCGCACTGGAGGCACAAAGCGGATGCTTGGATTTGCCAACTGTAAAACCAAAAATGTGGTCTATTGCTTACTGTGCAAGTGTGGAAAGAGGTATATTGGTATAACGACCCGAGAACTACGTACGCGACTAGGGGAGCATGTGAATAGCATTAAGAACTGCATTAAAGATCAAGAGAAAGGAAAAATTCTCACCCCAGTAGCTAAACATTATGTCAAGAATCACGGTACCAAACCAGATTTAAAGGTCTCAGTACTTCAGGTAATCAAACCTGGAATTAGAGCAGGTAATGTGGAAAACATGCTACTACAGGCAGAATGCCGCTGGATCTTTTGGTTAAACACGCTGGCACCAGCAGGTCTTAACGAACAGGATGGCTATAATTCGTTTCTATAAGACCAGTATATGTATAAGTATTTATTACAGATAGCTGATAAAATCTTGTACAAACAGGAGAGTTATAACTGGTATCTTCAAAAAGAAGCCAATATCCAATTAGTAGTTCAATATATGGCTAATCAACAAGTATATATATCAATGCCCGTTCTAATTAATTAAAAATTCTAATGTTAAAGCTACCTACGTAATATACACAAATCTTCTTCCCAAATGCTGCTCTCGTCTGAGCAATAAACTAAATTAATAATTTACACATAGAAATTCTTTATTTCAGATATGTGTTTAACCTCCAATAAACAGATATGGTATTACAGTTTTATAGGCATAATAGGGATATATAGTTATACAATCTATGTATATAACATCTACTATATAAGGCAAATAATAAAGCCTATTTCAATCCCCCCCTCTTGCTAACTAAGCTCTTCTCTCTGATCTAATTGTATGGGATATATCTGTTGTGGATCCAACATGTAATACCAGTAAGATTACTCAGTCTTGAGAATAATAAACTATTGAGAGCCACTCTATGAATCCCGTTTTGAAATATGTAAATGGACGGTCAATATATAACATTATTATTGGCTGTAAACATAACAAACTAATGGGAGCAAATATGAGTGTAATACGTTATGAGAATTTGAAAGAGATCATCAACATGCCAATGTGTCCTTTAAAATTAAAATTAAAATGATAAATTACCTGCATAACAGGTTAACCCTTACATGATAATAATTTTCCGATATTTTATCAATAGACATATTTTAAAATGGAATGGATAATTAACAGTCCTGGACGTGTTTTCCTCATGTGATATCAATATCTTCCATTTTAAACAAGATACAATCACAATGAATTGTCTAGCGTAACTAACAGAACCAATACATAAGACTCATAAGTGACTCGCAAAATTCTGGAGTGTCGTATATGACAGCTATTGTAATATGGTGCCGTACGTGACATAAGAGACTTAGATAATGTTTATACCTGATGAGGTTATGCACAGTGTTTAGCAGTTGATCTGCAACAAAACATATTTAAACAGAATAAAATGCGAAGAAGTTACGTACAAGCCCTGTCTAGAAACGAGTGTTTACATAGGCGTTAACAATACACGCCTTCAAATATACGTCACTGCTCAAGAAGTCATGTGACAGGTGACTACCCAATCAGATGTGTCACTAACGATTGGCTACTACTATAGGGGTGTGTATGATTACTCACTCCTGATTGGCTAATGGTACTACTTTAACAGTGAGTTTGGCGCAAGTCTGGTTAGCCTTTGACAAAGCCACTAGCGTGGCGAAATGCGCATCAGGCGCTCTCTATGAATGCTTAACTATTTGCCTTTGTGGGTTATTTTGTGTATTTGTACTTGATAGGAGTTATATACATAGTTACAATTTATTCAGTGTATACTTGTCCGGTACGTGATATGGGCTCCATCTACTATTAGTCCATTATCTGACAATTGATATTTATTCTTTCTAATCACTACACTACCTGACATATTGTAGATTGGGACACTAGCAAGCTTAGGCACTGCTCCAGTATTGCACTTGATAGATAATTTGTTGTGTGAGGTCATTCCTCTTTATAGCTTAGCTTTCGTGCAATCCGTGAGCATTTTGTGGTGCCTCCTTGCCAGACTCTATCATTTAACTCACATTATAGGTGGTTACCTGGGCATCTTAGCATTCAGTCTCCATTTTAACTGTTTTTAACTCTGTACTGTATGTGTGGAATTTTCCACCACTTTTATTTTAACATGCATTATTAAAAGTTATATTTTATTATACTTGGCTCGCTCCCAGCCAACTCACTTACACATTACTTTTATTTGTGGCTACACTGTGTGCTCTGATATATCCATTTTTCTCTTCATATTTTCCTATATTTATGCTAGGATATTGAGCACCCCCCTGCCTACCAATTAGACTAGAGATTGACTCTCTCTACACAGGGTTTAGATATTCTGTTTCCCTGTAAGATATACAGTATAAATTGAGTTGGGGACATAATTGAAATTACATTGTATACTTTCTCTTTACATTTATATAACTATTGAACGTCTATCAGCTGTTTAGGACAGCAATCGGAGATAAACTACTCTCGTTTCTGTCTATGTACAGAACCTTTAGTATAGCCAATAACAAGATACAAACAAAGAAATTCAAAAATGACACATAACCTGTCACAAGATTTTAAAAATAGACAGGATCAGAGATTAAGGGACATAGATAAGACATTCGCATTGGCATGCGATACTGAAAATTCCCTAGACACTGAAATAGATAATTGGGAAGATGGTTTGAAATCCCTAAATTATCTAATCAGGAAACATACACGCTCTTTTTGGAATAAGAGCGCGTATGATAAATATCTAGCAAAACACATTATCCCTAGAGGACTGAGAGTACGCTTGTTTCCCACTTTCTCTTTTCATATCGACACTTATAAGGATAGGTGGGAACAAGCATTGATAAACTGCTCTGAAATTTTGGTAGCAATTTTATCAGACTATGAGACAGAGGTCATGTCGGAGTTAGATAAAGAAATCAATGATTATAATGTAAAACTACAAAAATTCGAATCACTTGAGAAATTTAAACAATCTTACAAAGAGATGAGAGAAGAATTAGACAAGAGGGAAAAAGACATACAAACTAAATGTTCTAAATTAAAAAGAGACATTAAAGACTTTGAAAAAGGCAAAATATTTACGTGGGACGATAAACAGTCCAGACGAAGGCCACCAAATAGCTTACCACCACCCAAAGACACACATCAATCGGACTGTGAGTCTTCGGCGATAGAAGACAGTGACTCAGAATGTAATACTAACAGACCCAGTACTAGCAGTTTTTTAGGGAGAGACACAACACAACTCGACAAAGAAACGCGAGACCCACAAGAAGGGGGAAAGGAAAACAGAACCTTACGAGATCGAACGAGGTGGGGTTACAGGACCGACAATGGGTACAGGAGGAGGAGGGACTGGGGGAAACGACCAAGATGGTGAACAATGACAATGATAATGATAAACTTCAGGTTATCAATCTAACCAATAGAACTATTACTGAGACTCAACAACAAGTCTTATCTAGAGGTCTATCCTTCTCCCCCTCCCCCCGTCTAAATAAATTTGAATTAATAAAAGATTTACATCTTTACTGTAGAAAACTTTTATTAAAGAAAATATACAGTACTAATGATGATATTGTTACTAGTGATCTTCAAACACTAGATACACTAATTGACTTATTGACTGAAAATGAAGAAAATGTGGGGGTAGAAGTGGAAAAATTTCTAGACAAACAGATTAACTTAAAATCTAAATACATGCCACCTACATCGAAAGTACCTCAAATAGAGGTCTTCTTAAAAATGGTCATACATGATTTCCTTGAATTACCTGACACTGTAATTAGAAATATCAGTAAAAAAAAAGAAGAAGCACTTAAAACAATCAACTCCTGGGATGATGTAATCATTAAACCCTCAGACAAAGGGGGTAATATAGTCATTTGGGGAAAAGAGGAATATGTCTATGAAGCCAATAAACAATTAAATGACCGCAAATGTTATAAACATCTGTTTTCCAACCCCACATCACAGTTCTTAACCAATTACTCTGACTTGATCAATAGTGCTAAACAAGACAACTTAATCAGCCAAAAAGAATGGTCTTTCTTACAGGTTAAGAACCCAAGAATAGCGACCATATACTTTCTACCCAAAATTCACAAAAATAAAGAGAAACCACCGGGTAGACCAATTGTTTCTAGCATAAATAGCCTATGCGAACAAGGGAGTAAATTCTTAGATCTATACTTAAGAGAGATAGTATGGGCATTACCATCCTATACCCGTGATACTATGGATATTTTAAGTAAAATAAACGATCTAACAATAGATAAAGATTCGCTCTTAATTACCTGTGATGTTGAATAGTTATATACCTCTATCAAACATGAATTTGGACTAAAAGCGGTATAATTTTTCTTGAGTATGCAATCTAATGATAAATTTGAAAGAAATAAATTTATAATCAAATTAATACAGTTTGTACTTACACACAATTATTTTGTTTTCAATGATAACTTCTACTTGCAAATTCAGGGCACCGCCATGGGGTCATCCTGCGCACCCACATATGCGAATATTTACTTAGGGTGGTGGAAAAGAGAATTTGTGTTCAATGAAAACATGTCCAAATACACTGACTGTATAAATTTGTGGTGTCGGTACATAGACGATCTCTTCATAATATGGACGGGTAGTGCAGAAACATTCAAAGAATTCATATCTATTCTGAATCAAAATGATATGAATTTGAAGTTGACTTACTGTATAAGTGAGAGTACAGTGGAATTTCTGGACCTCCATATTTACAAAGATAAGAACAACTGTCTTAAAACTGACCTTTTTAGAAAGAAAACGGCTACTAATTCAATTCTACAATACGATAGTTGTCACACCAGGGGTACTAAGAATGCAATCCCCACAGGGGAATTCTTAAGAATAAGAAGAAATTGCAGCGACTTTCAAGTCTTCAATGAACGAGCAAAAGAATTGAAAGTAAGACTAAAAAACAGAGGATACACCCGTAAAATAATCCGGAAAGCATACCAAAGAGCCAAAAGAACACCAAGGGAATCTTTGTTAATTCCAAAAAAGAAAAACAAAACTGTTGACAGGGAAGTCAGATTTGTAACCACTTACAATAACAACCATAATAGAATTACTGATATCCTAAACAAACACAGTGGTATTCTAAAATCTGACACAGATTTGTCAACCTTTATAGGTGACAAAATAAAAACCAGCTGGAGGAGAGCACCAACTATTGGTAATATGTTGGTCAACAGTCACTTTACCAAGAGAAAATGCAGCAAATATGTATGTGGAACATATACGTGTGGTACATGCAGTTTCTGTAAATTCATATCTAATGAGAGAGAGTTTACTACCCGCACTGGAGGCACAAAGCGGATGCTTGGATTTGCCAACTGTAAAACCAAAAATGTGGTCTATTGCTTACTGTGCAAGTGTGGAAAGAGGTATATTGGTATAACGACCCGAGAACTACGTACGCGACTAGGGGAGCATGTGAATAGCATTAAGAACTGCATTAAAGATCAAGAGAAAGGAAAAATTCTCACCCCAGTAGCTAAACATTATGTCAAGAATCACGGTACCAAACCAGATTTAAAGGTCTCAGTACTTCAGGTAATCAAACCTGGAATTAGAGCAGGTAATGTGGAAAACATGCTACTACAGGCAGAATGCCGCTGGATCTTTTGGTTAAACACGCTGGCACCAGCAGGTCTTAACGAACAGGATGGCTATAATTCGTTTCTATAAGACCAGTATATGTATAAGTATTTATTACAGATAGCTGATAAAATCTTGTACAAACAGGAGAGTTATAACTGGTATCTTCAAAAAGAAGCCAATATCCAATTAGTAGTTCAATATATGGCTAAGCAACAAGTATATATATCAATGCCCGTTCTAATTAATTAAAAATTCTAATATTAAAGCTACCTACGTAATATACACAAATCTTCTTCCCAAATGCTGCTCTCGTCTGAGCAATAAACTAAATTAATAATTTACACATAGAAATTCTTTATTTCAGATATGTGTTTAACCTCCAATAAACAGATATGGTATTACAGTTTTATAGGCATAATAGGGATATATAGTTATACAATCTATGTATATAACATCTACTATATAAGGCAAATAATAAAGCCTATTTCAATCCCCCCCTCTTGCTAACTAAGCTCTTCTCTCTGATCTAATTGTATGGGATATATCTGTTGTGGATCCAACATGTAATACCAGTAAGATTACTCAGTCTTGAGAATAATAAACTATTGAGAGCCACTCTATGAATCCCGTTTTGAAATATGTAAATGGACGGTCAATATATAACATTATTATTGGCTGTAAACATAACAAACTAATGGGAGCAAATATGAGTGTAATACGTTATGAGAATTTGAAAGAGATCATCAACATGCCAATGTGTCCTTTAAAATTAAAATTAAAATTATAAATTACCTGCATAACAGGTTAACCCCTACATGATAATAATTTTCCGATATTTTATCAATAGACATATTTTAAAATGGAATGGATAATTAACAGTCCTGGACGTGTTTTCCTCATGTGATATCAATATCTTCCATTTTAAACGAGATACAATCACAATGAATTGTCTAGCGTAACTAACAGAACCAATACATAAGACTCATAAGTGACTCGCAAAATTCTGGAGTGTCGTATATGACAGCTATTGTAATATGGTGCCGTACGTGACATAAGAGACTTAGATAATGTTTATACCTGATGAGGTTATGCACGGTGTTTAGCAGTTGATCTGCAACAAAACATATTTAAACAGAATAAAATGCGAAGAAGTTACGTACAAGCCCTGTCTAGAAACGAGTGTTTACATAGGCGTTAACAATACACGCCTTCAAATATACGTCACTGCTCAAGAAGTCATGTGACAGGTGACTACCCAATCAGATGTGTCACCAACGATTGGCTACTACTATAGGGGTGTGTATGATTACTCACTCCTGATTGGCTAATGGTACTACTTTAACAGTGAGTTTGGCGCGAGTCTGGTTAGCCTTTGACAAAGCCACTAGCGTGGCGAAATGCGCATCAGGCGCTCTCTATGAATGCTTAACTATTTGCCTTTGTGGGTTATTTTGTGTATTTGTACTTGATAGGAGTTATATACATAGTTACTATTTATTCAGTGTATACTTGTCCGGTACGTGATATGGGCTCCATCTACTATTAGTCCATTATCTGACAATTGATATTTATTCTTTCTAATCACTACACTACCTGACATATTGTAGATTGGGACTCTGGCAAGCTTAGGCACTGCTCCAGTATTGCACTAGTTAGATAATTTGTTGTGTGAGGTCATTCCTCTTTATAGCTTAGCTTTCGTGCAATCCGTGAGCATTTTGTGGTGCCTCCTTGCCAGACTCTATCATTTAACTCACATTATAGGTGGTTACCTGAGCATCTTAGCATTCAGTCTCCATTTTAACTGTTTTTAACTCTGTACTGTATGTGTGGAATTTTCCACCACTTTTATTTTAACATGCATTATTAAAAGTTATATTTTATTATACTTGGCTCGCTCCCAGCCAACTCACTTACACATTACTTTAATTTGTGGCTACACTGTGTGCTCTGATATATCCATTTTTCTCTTCATATTTTCCTATATTTATGCTAGGATATTGAGCACCCCCCTGCCTACCAATTAGACTAGAGATTGACTCTCTCTACACAGGGTTTAGATATTCTGTTTCCCTGTAAGGTATACAGTATAAATTGAGTTGGGGACATAATTGAAACTACATTGTATACTTTCTCTTTACATTTATATAAATAATATCCAGGAGTATAGTGAGATAGGTTGCAGGCAGCTCCTCTTAGTTAGGTAAATAACTGACAAGTAAACACAGCGTGAGAGTAATATCCAGGAGTATAGTGAGATAGGTTGCAGTTCCTCTTAGTTAGGTAAATAACTGACAAGCATTCACAGCATGAGAGTAATATCCAGGAGTATAGTGAGATAGGATGCAGCTCCTCTTAGTTAGGTAAATAACTGACAAGCATTCACAGCATGAGAGTCATATCCAGGAGTATAGTGAGATAGGTTGCAGCTCCTCTTAGTTAGGTAAATAACTGACAAGCATTCACAGCATGAGAGTAATATCCAGGAGTATAGTTAGATAGGTTGCAGCTCCTCTTAGTTAGGTAAATAACTGACAAGCATTCACAGCATGAGA
The DNA here is from genome assembly GCF_027579735.1 of Bombina bombina. Lineage (NCBI taxonomy): Eukaryota > Metazoa > Chordata > Amphibia > Anura > Bombinatoridae > Bombina > Bombina bombina. Next base: position 1,123,204,282 of record NC_069503.1, read on the forward strand.
GTAATATCTAGGAGTATAGTGAGATAGGCTGCAGCTCCTCTTAGTTAGGTAAATAACTGACAAGCACACACAGCATGCAGTGACGTGCAGTAATAGGAGGCAGGGGAGGCAGTGCCTACCCTGTCCAATCAGGAAAAAAAAGATTTAAAAATATTTACTAAAAATAAAAAAAGTCTTTTTTTTTCATTATTTTTTTTTAGCTATGCCCACCCGGCACCAAGGGGTAACCCCCCCCACCCCCAGATGGCGATTTATTTTACACAAAGTCAGGGTGCACACATCATTATTATTTTATTTCACTGCGCTTGTGCAGCAGCCAAATTCAGTTAGCACAAACATCCATTGTTGCGCAATTAGGAGGCAGTGAGCCAGTCCGCTGCCCTCCAATAATTGCGCAACATGGATCTAAATTACAGTCCTCTGTTTACCTGAAGCTGCGCCACCCACTCGTGACTCGCCGGGCCCTCATAGTAGCTCCAATGGAGGCGGTTCTCAAAACCGCCTCCATGATGAGCTACATCACTCAGCCAATCAGCATTCAGCACTGCGGGGAGGCGTGCCTGCTGATTGACAGAGTGAGTGACGTGTTGGTCACATGAGGTCGCGCCGGGCTTGTCTTTTGCAGTTGTTCAGGCGGGAAGAAGGAGAAGAGAGGCAGCTGTTCTACGTGCCCGAATTTAAAAGTGCTCAGCGAGTCAGTGAGTGTGACAGCAACTGCGGTTGTGGCTGGAGGAGGACTCGAGGAGGTCCTGGAGGAGTACTGTGTGGCATGTCCCAGTGGAGAAGAGTGACCCAGGTGCCAGCCAGGCCAGGAGGAGCCAAGGAGTGGAGGAGGACAGGAGCAGACACGGAGCTCAGCCACTTGGGTGGAGTGGACCGGGCGCGGTGGAGTGTGACAGAGTCTCTCAGTCATTCTTCATGATGACCAGTTGTCATTAGCTGCTGCTCAGGTAAGCACCAGGTTAGAACCTAGCTAGGCCTCAGTGTGCTTTTGAGGTGGAATGAGGTAACAGATAACTGTGGTAACTGTGGTGTGGGAAAGTCAGGTTATAGGTTTATTACATAGAAGCCTTGAAGGGGGGTTGCTTTGTTAAACGTAGCAGCTGTTTATAAGGCTTTCACTTCAGTTTGGAGCTGGTGAAAATGCCAGTAGGGTAATGACTGCTTTATTACATGGCTCAATAAGTTAAAAAATGCGTGCAAACAATCTTTTACACATCCTATAAATAGAATGGGAGTTTCTATTTATAGGGTATTGTCCCTAAACCATCCTGGCTTTCTAAATTATGAACATCAGTCACAAATGTTAAAGACAGGGGTGACATTAGTCTGAAGGTTAATGCCAACTGCATGTCCATTGTAATCTAGACTATACTATTGCTCCATATAATATGTGTCTATAAATCAACTGCAACATTTGAACTATGTCTACATAATTTCTGCTTATATCACCTCTCTTAGTGTCTCTCTCTCTCCCCTCTGTCTCTCTCTCTCTATCTTCCCTCTGTCTCTCTCTTTCTGTCATGTTACAGTTGTGGACTCTTACCCTTTTTCAAGCAAACTCTTTCACACCTGTAATTGGATCATCACTTTTGCTATAAAGCTCACCTTGCAACTCTCATCATTGCTTGTTATTCTGTCTTCAATCAAGCTCTGTATCAAGCCCCTCCTCTGGGTGAATTACCGGTCTCAATCGTTTGCTATTCTGACTGACTCCTCATCCTTTGCTCTAACAACTTGCAACTTCCGGCTTCATTGCGGTGACGTCACACGCCGACTTGTCCTCACGGCTGCAGCTGCTACTGCCGCTCTCTCCCTACTCAAACTTATTTTCGTGCAGGTTTGATTTCCATTTGACTCTTAATGTTCATAAGCCTTATCTCTGACATTGAATATCATTGTTTGCAAATTTGTGAATATCGTTACTCCATATTTATGCCATCTTATTATGTTTACCGGAGTCTCCTTGAACATATGATATTATCCTTACTTAGTTCAGCTACCTCATCTCCATCTTTGATTCAGTATTATCTTTTGAAAGTTATTATTGCAAGTTGCTATATTTTTGTCCCTACTTATTTTTTTCTTGCCATATATATATATATGTCTAACATTTACCCTCATATGAGAAATTGGCAGGAATATCCATCTGTATATGAGGTAATATACAGATGCATTTCAGATGCCATAGAATAAAATTGTATAATCTTCTGCGAAGTATAAAGTACTTATATGTTCAGTCTCCGCCAATCTGCAGGAGTTATTACAAACATACATATTGTTTTGCTAGGAATGAGATCTGCAACTGTGATCCTCATAATCATTAAGTTAACTATCTTTCACAGGGCGTTTATGATAGAAATAACAAGCCACAACATGGATCCAGCAGACCTTGTTAAACATGTTCAGGTTCTCACAGATAGAGTAGAGACACTCACACAAGGTTATAATAGTTTACACCAGGAAAATACAAATTTAAAATTGTATATAAATGAAAAATTACAATCAATGAGCTCCTCAAACTTAGCATCAGATCCACAACCCAGTCCACCAGAGAAATTCTCTGGAGATAGAAGGCAATACAGAGAATTTAAAAATGCTTGCCTTTTGTACTATGCACTAAAACCAAGATCATATCCTAACGATCACTCTAAGGTGTTAACTACAATTTCTTATCTGAGAGGAGAGCCCCGTAGCTGGGCTAACACATTTTTTGAGACTGATGACCCTATCCTGTACTCTTTAGAAAATTTCTTTAAAGCTATGAGTCAATTATATGACGACCCAAATAAACAACTCACAGCAGAAAACACTATGAGGTCATTGAGACAAAATAAACGACAGGTGGAAGAATATATTACAGACTTTAAAAAATGGTCAAAGGATACACTCTGGAATGACCTGTCACTCAGAAATCAATTCCGGTTAGGGTTGTCTGATGCATTAAAAGATGAACTGGCGAGAGTTCAGCTACCTGAATCTCTTGAAGATTTAATTAACCTCTGTATAGTTCTTGACAGAAGAATTAGAGAAAGGAGAGTAGAGAGGTATCAGTCAGATCACTCAATAAGAAAAACATACACTCCAAACTACTCAGAACATAGCATTAAAGTTACTAATAAAGACCCACCTGAGCCAATGGACCTAGGATTTATTAGAGGACCCTTGAACCAACAAGAGAAACAAAGAAGACGCAGCAACAACCTGTGTATGTACTGTGGAGCGCCAGATCACACAGTTAAAGACTGCTCCCAATTGCGCACAAGGAAGGGTAAGCAAATAACTACTGCTAACTGTTTATCAACATATAGTAAACTATCAACTCACTGTCTACTATCTATTCTCTTACAGTGGGACCAACATCAACTACAAACCCAGGCTATCCTTGATTCTGGGGCTAGTTTGAATTATATTGATGCTGATTTTGTTAACCAAAATAAAATTCCATTAATTAAAAAAGCAAACCCCACTGTGTTACGTTTTATTGATGGAAAATCTATTTCCTCAGGTCCTATACAATACCAAACTATTCCGCTAAGAGTTATTTCCAAACAGAACCACACAGAATATATAACATTTGATGTTATACCTTCACCTCTTTATCCTGTAATACTTGGTATTACCTGGTTATCCTTACATGACCCTAATATTATTTGGTCAAACTCTACAACTGAGTTCACTTCAGATTATTGTAAAAAGACTTGTTTTCACTCTCATGTTCTCTTAACTGACACATCCTTAATACCCCCACAATATCAGACATTCTCTGATGTTTTTGACAAAAAGGAGGCAGAAAATTTGCCTCCTCATAGAAAATACGATTGTCCAATTGATTTACTACCTGGAGTGGACATTCCATACGGGCATATATTCCCTTTATCAGATTCAGAATTAGAATTCCTGAAAACATATTTGGAGGACAACTTAAAAAAAGGGTTTATTAAACCTTCTACTTCACCTGCAGGAGCAGGAATTTTCTTCGTTCGGAATAAAGATCATAGCTTAAGACCTATTGTTGATTATCGCGAACTTAACAAGCGCACTGTTAAAAACCGATACCCTTTACCTCTAATTCCTGACCTGATTGAAAGGTTACAAGGTGCAAAATTCTTCACAAAACTGGACTTGAGGGGTGCTTACAATTTAGTTCGAATCAAATCAGGGCATGAATGGCTGACTGCCTTCCGTACCCGATATGGGCTATACGAATATACGGTCATGCCCTTCGGGCTATGTAACGCCCCAGCGACTTTCCAGTTTCTGATTAATGATATTTTTAAAGATCTACTCGATATATTTATAGTGATTTATTTGGATGACATTCTCATCTACTCAAAGTCTTTCGATGAACATATTCAACATGTGAAAGTGGTACTCACTAGGTTACGTGAAAACCACCTCTACGTAAAACTTGAAAAATGTGAATTTCACACTAACAAGATAACCTTCTTAGGTTATACTATTAGTTCTGAAGGAATAAACATGGAAGAGGATAAGATCTCAGCGATCTTACGTTGGCCGAGACCCACTAACAAGAAACAAGTCCAAAGATTCATGGGCTTTGCTAATTTTTATCGGAAATTTATACGGAACTTCGCACATATAACAAAACCTTTAACTAATCTTACAAAGAAGAACACACCCTTTCAGTGGGGAATTGAAGCACAAACAGTCTTCGATAATTTAAAGAAATCTTTCACCAGTGCACCTATTTTGCACTTTCCAAACCCAAAACTTCAATACATTCTTGAGGTAGATGCCTCCAATGTAGCAATTGGAGCTATTCTCTCACAAAGAGAGAGTTTGGAAAAGCCATTACATCCAGTAGCTTATTACTCAGGAACCTTAACATCGGCTGAAGAAAACTATCCAATAGGAGAAAAGGAACTTCTCGCTATTAAAAGTTCTATGGAACACTGGAGACATCTTCTTGAGGCCACTTTAAACCCTATACTGATTTACACAGATCATAGGAACCTCCAGTACCTTAAAACTAACAGGACTTTAACATCCAGACAGGTACGATGGAATCTCTTCTTTAACAGGTTTAACTTCCTCATAACATACAGACCAGCTTCTAAAAATCGTAAGGCAGATGCTCTCTCCCGACAATTCGACATTTCTCATGATTCTAACAAAGAGGGAACAATTATCTCTTTAGACCATTTCCTAGGTCTTACTCTTGATCAAAAACAACTATTTTCTGATAAACAGTCAACTGATACCAATATACCAAAAACAGAACTTCAACTTCAAGATGATGGGTTGTATTACCATGATCATCAAATATATGTACCGGAATCTCTCCGTAAAATGGTGCTTCAGACTTTACATGATTCAGCTCTTTCTGGACATCCAGGTATCACTAAAACACAAGAACGTGTTAAAAGATTCTTCTGGTGGCCATCAGTAGCACAAGATGTGGCTGAATATGTTCAGTCATGTAAGATTTGTGTAATCTCCAAAAAAGGGAAGAAAGCACCATTTGGACAGCTTTTACCTTTGCCAACTCCAGATCGGCCATGGCAGGATATCGCCATAGATTTTATAGTGGACTTACCTCCAGCTAACAAATTTAACACCATAGCTGTTATAGTTGATTTGTTTAGTAAAATGGTTCATTTTGTACCATACCATAAGCTACCAACCGCTTATGAAACAGCCACTATAGTTTACAACAACATCTTCAAATTGCACGGATTACCTAACTCAATTACCTCGGATCGTGGTACACAATTTACCAGTAAATTCTGGCAAGAACTTTGTACAAAACTTGGAATCACAAGAAGGTTGTCTAGTGCTTACCATCCTCAAAGTAACGGACAGACAGAAAAAACCAATCAGTGGGTAGAACAGTACCTAAGATGTTTTACCACTGCTCAACAGGATAATTGGTCTGATCTTCTGATACATGCTGAATTTGCCTTCAATAATACTTACCACAATTCAATAAAGAATACACCATTTTATGTAAATTATGGCTTCCACCCAAATTATCACTGGGATAACAGTATTCAAAGTAAATGCCCAATGGTTAATCAAATGATTAACACCATTGCCGAAACTTTCACTTCAATTAAGGATAACATTTCGTTAGCTAAGAAGAAACAAAAGTTCTACTATGATACACGTAGATCTATCTCTCCAAATTACGCTGTAGGTGATTTTGTTTGGCTTTCGACCCGTAATCTCAAACTCCACTATCCTTCTAAAAAACTTTCATCATTTTCATAGGACCATTCCCAATTACCAGAGTTATAAACCAAAATGCAGTTACTCTAAAATTACCAACTAATATGAGAATACATCCAACCTTCCATGTATCTCTGTTAAAACCATATAAAAAGCTCAGAGACCATAATCCTATTATACCCAGTATTCCTCAACTCTTAGTTCCTTCAAGTGAATATGAGGTTCAAAAGATACTTGATTCAAGAAAAGTTGGAGGAGAACTCCAATATCTGATACATTGGAAAGACTATCCTGATGAGGATGACTCTTGGGAGCCTGCTACACAACTTTCTGCACCTCGTTTGGTTGCTTTATTCCATAGAAGACATCCTGACCGACCCACGCCTGATCTCCGGAGGTGATCTTTAGAGGGGGTGTCCTGTCATGTTACAGTTGTGGACTCTTACCCTTTTTCAAGCAAACTCTTTCACACCTGTAATTGGATCATCGCTTTTGCTATAAAGCTCACCTTGCAACTCTCATCATTGCTTGTTATTCTGTCTTCAATCAAGCTCTGTATCAAGCCCCTCCTCTGGGTGAATTACCGGTCTCAATCGTTTGCTATTCTGACTGACTCCTCATCCTTTGCTCTAACAACTTGCAACTTCCGGCTTCATTGCGGTGACGTCACACGCCGACTTGTCCTCACGGCTGCAGCTGCTACTGCCGCTCTCTCCCTACTCAAACTTATTTTCGTGCAGGTTTGATTTCCATTTGACTCTTAATGTTCATAAGCCTTATCTCTGACATTGAATATCATTGTTTGCAAATTTGTGAATATCGTTACTCCATATTTATGCCATCTTATTATGTTTACCGGAGTCTCCTTGAACATATGATATTATCCTTACTTAGTTCAGCTACCTCATCTCCATCTTTGATTCAGTATTATCTTTTGAAAGTTATTATTGCAAGTTGCTATATTTTTGTCCCTACTTATTTTTTTCTTGCCATATATATATATATGTCTAACATTTACCCTCATATGAGAAATTGGCAGGAATATCCATCTGTATATGAGGTAATATACAGATGCATTTCAGATGCCATAGAATAAAATTGTATAATCTTCTGCGAAGTATAAAGTACTTATATGTTCAGTCTCCGCCAATCTGCAGGAGTTATTACAAACATACATATTGTTTTGCTAGGAATGAGATCTGCAACTGTGATCCTCATAATCATTAAGTTAACTATCTTTCACAGGGCGTTTATGATACTTTCTCTCTCTCTCCCCTCTGTCTCTCTCCCTCTCTCCCCTCTGTCTCTCTCTCTTTCCCCTCTGTCTCTCTCTCTCTCTCTCCCCTCTGTCTCTCTCCCTCTCTCCCCTCTGTCTCTCTCTCTCCCCTCTGTCTCTCTCTCTCTCTCCCCTCTCTATCTCTCCCCTCTGTCTCTCTCTCTATCCCCTCTGTCTCTCTCTCTCTCTCTCTCTCTCTCTCTCTCTCTCCCTCTCTCTCCCTCTCTCTCCCCTCTGTGTCTCTCTCTCCCCCTCTCCCTCTCTATCTCCCCTCTCTCTCTGTCTCCCCTCTCTTTCTGTCTCTCTCTCTCTCTCTCTCTCTCCCCTCTGTCTCTCTCTCTATCCCCTCTGTCTCTCTCTCTCTCCCCTCTGTCTCTCTCTCTCTCCCCTCTGTCTCTCTCTCTCTCTCTCTCCCCTCTGTCTCTCTCTCTCTCTCTCTCCCCTCTCTCTCTCTCTCTCTCTCTCCCCTCTGTCTCTCTCTCTCTCTCTCTCTCTCTCTCTCTCCTCTCTGTATCTCTCTCTCTCCCCTCTCTGTATCTCTCTCTCTCCCCTCTGTCTCTCTCTATCTCTCTCTCTCTATCTCTCTCTCTCTCTCTCTCTCTCTCTCTCTCTCTCTCTCTCCCCTCTGTCTCTCTCTCTCTCTCTCTCTCCCCTCTCTCTCTCTCTCCCCTCTGTGTCTCTCTCTCTCCCTCTTCCTCTCTCTCTCTCTGTCTCCCCTCTCTCTCTGTCTCCCCTCTCTCTCTGTCTCCCCTCTGTCTCTCTCTCTCTCCCCTCTGTCTCTCTCTCTCCTCTCTCTATCTCTCTCTCTCTCTCTCCCCTCTGTCTGTCTCTCTCTTCTCCCTCTCTCTCCCTTCTGTCTGTCTGTCTGTCTCTCTATCTCCCTCTCTCTCCCTCTCCCCTCTGTCTCCCTCTCCCCTCTGTCTCTCTCTCCCCTCTGTCTCTCTCTCCCCTCTGTCTCTCTCTCCCCTCTGTCTCTCTCTCCCCTCTGTCTCTCTCTCCCCTCTGTCTCTCTGTCTCTCTCTTTCTCTCTCCTCTGTCTCCCCTCTGTCTGTCTCTCTCTCTCTCCCCTCTCTCTTTCTCTCTCTCTCTCCCCTCTGTGTCTCTCTTTCTCCCTCTGTGTGTCTCTCTCTCTCTTCTGTCTCTCTTCTGTCTCTCTTCTGTCTCTCTTCTCTCGCTCTCTCTCTCTCTCTCTCTCTCTCTCTCTCTCCCTGTCTCTCCCACCCCCTCTGTCTTTCTCCTTACATGTCTCATTCTCCCCCATGGTCTCTTTCTCTGTCTCTCTCCCCTCTGTCTCTCTCTCTCTCTCTCTCTCTCTCACACACACAGCATGAGAGTAATATCCAGGAGTATAGTTAGATAGGTTGCAGCTCCTCTTAGTTAGGTAAATAACTGACAAGCACACACAGCATGAGAGCAATATCCAGGAGTATAGTGAGATAGGTTGCAGCTCCTCTTAGTTAGGTAAATAACTGACAAGCACACACAGCATAGAGAAGTACCCAGGAGTATAGTGAGATAGGTTGCAGCTCCTCTTAGTTAGGTAAATAACTGACAAGCATTCACAGCATGAGAGTAATATCCAGGAGTATAGTGAGATAGGCTGCAGCTCCTCTTAGTTAGGTAAATAACTGACAAGCACACACAGCATGAGAGTAATATCCAGGAGTATAGTGAGATAGGTTGCAGCTCCTCTTAGTTAGGTAAATAACTGAAAAGCATTCACAGCATGAGAGTAATATCCAGGAGTATAGTGAGTTAGGTTGCAGCTCCTCTTAGTTAGGTAAATAACTGACAAGCACACACAGCATGAGAGTAATATCCAGGAGTATAGTGAGATAGGCTGCAGCTCCTCTTAGTTAGGTAAATAACTGACAAGCATTCACAGCATGAGAGTAATATCCAGGAGTATAGTGAGTTAGGTTGCAGCTCCTCTTAGTTAGGTAAATAACTGACAAGCATTCACAGCATGAGAGTAATATCCAGGAGTATAGTGAGATAGGCTGCAGCTCCTCTTAGTTAGGTAAATAACTGACAAGCACACACAGCATGAGAGTAATTTCAGGAAACAGTCTCTGTGAGATAAGTGCTGCTGAACAGCGTGACACAAACAGTGAGAAGTGAAAATGAAACTACTTGCAGCTTGATGGGATTTCCAATCCTGTGGTCAGCTGAATTGAGGAGTGTCCTTACTGCAGCTGGGGAATCTCTGAATTCCAATCTCTATTCAGTTTCAGTGTATAACATCCAAGTTGTCAGTGGAAATGCAGGGAAATATTTACAGGCACTTTATTGAAACACACTGAGAGCTCCGTAGCAAGGAAATTGCAACATTTGTATCAATCCTAGATTATGCTTGAAGTGAGTCCGTAACTGGATACTTTGTATGAGAGTGTTGGCTTCCCAGAAAGTAAAAGTTAGTTCAGTTTGCCACAAATGCTATGAGTCAGGCTGGAAAAATGTAAAGATATCCTTAAGTTTAGCTCAGGTTTAAATGTAGTCTTACTACCAAAATACTAAGCAAAGTGCAGCAGGAAATGATTAAATATATAGAGGAGGTAACCAATGAGATGAGAATTCACATGCACAACAGCCTTAAAGAGACAGTAACCCTTGCATGACCCCCTCCTCAAGGCAACTGTGCCACAGTTGTGGGTCTAGGCCGATCAGGGTGTCTTCTATGAAACAATGTAATTAATCTTGGGGCATTGAGATTCGAGGCAGGCTCCCAAATGTCGTCATCAGAGGAGTAATCCTTCCAGTGTACCAAATATTGCAATTCCCCCTTGTGGTACCTGGAATCCAGTAAAGAATGAACTTCATATACATCCTGTTCCATTGTTGGTGGAAGTGCAGGTAAACCAAGCTGGGTTTGTCTAGTTGGAGTATACGGTTTCAAAAGTGATATGTGAAATGTAGGATGGATTTTCATGCTGTCAGGTAATTTTAGGGTCACTGCATTCTCATTAATAATACGGATGATCGGAAAAGGTCCGATAAAAAGACCAGCCAGTTTTTTGCATGGGATTTGTAGTCTCAGATTCTTGGTAGAAAGCCAGACTTGATCACCCACAGTGTATGGTGGAGGAGGTCTTCTACAAAGATTGTAATAATGTTTTTGTGTGTTTTGAGCATTCAGTATATTCTGGTGTATAATTTGGAAATTTTGTTGTAATGAATCATGGAAATCTTCTATCGAGGGTGAATTCAGATTGTCAGGAGAGGAAAAAGCAAAATCAGGATGGAATGCATAGTTTGCAAAGAATGGAGAGAATTTAGTTGATGAATTTACTGCATTATTGTAGGCGAATTCGGCCATAGCTAGGAATTTTATCCAGTCTTCTTGGTGATATGAGCAGTAGCAACGGAGGTATTGCTCAAGCCATTGATTTAACCTCTCTGACTGTCCGTTGGTCTGTGGGTGGAAAGATGTGGTAAAGCGATGTTGTATTTTAGTGAGATCACATAACTTGGTCCAGAATCGTGACGTAAACTGTGTCCCTCTGTCTGTTGTTATAATGGCTGGGAAACCGTGCAGTTTCACAATGTTATCTAAAAATAGATGAGCAGTCTCAGAGGAGGTAGGTAACTTATGGTAAGGTAAGAAATGCCCCATTTTGGTAAACAGATCTACTACTACCAGGATAGTGGTTTGATTATTTGAAGACGGAAGATCAACTATATAATCCATTGATATATGTCGCCAAGGTCTTTTTGGTGCTGGTAATGGAATCAACAATCCATAAGGAGGTTTTCTTTCTGATTTGGACACTGCACAAATCTCACATGTTTGTATAAATTCCTGAACGGATTCTTTCAGTTTAGGCCACCAGAACGTTCGTGATATCAATTCCATCGTACGACGAACCCCAGGGTGACCAGATAAGGGGGTATCATGATGGGTTTGAAGGATTAAAGTTCTCAACTGTTTAGGTACATAGATCCTTTGTGCATGATAATATAATGCATCCTTCATCACTAAGGAGTAGTTAGATGGTGGAGTTTTGTTGGCGGTATATCTCTTAAGCTCAGTCAACATATCAGATGTGAGTCCAACAAATCGTTCGGTGGGAATGATGCTAGTCTGTATCTTCATAGAATCGGTTTTCTAGGGTAACCGAGAGAGAGCATCAGCTTTGCCGTTCCTTGCAGCTGGTCTATAAACGATGTTGAAATTGAATCATGAAAAGAACAAACTCCAACGGACCTGTCTTGCTGATAGAGTTTTACTGGTTTGCAAATAAACAAGATTCTTGTGATCTGTGAGTATAATGATGGGAAGAGTGGTTCTCTCAAGAAGATGTCTCCAGTTCTCCAGTGAGTGTTTTATTGCAAGGAGTTCTTTGTCTCCAATCGAATAGTTCCTTTCAGAGGCAGTCATCATTGAGGAATAGTAGGATACGGGATGAATAGGATCATTGAGAGATTTTTGTTGGGATAACACTGCACCAAGTGCAGTCTGATGAATCTACTTCAAGCAGATATTGGAGGCTTGGATCAGGAAAGTTTAGAATCGGTGCGGTGGTAAATCTAGACTTTAATAACGAAAAAGCTTCATTGGCTTTGTTGTTCCATATGAATGGTACAGAAGTACTGGTTAAAGTAGTAAGTGGTTTAGCTAACTTGGACAAGTCCTTGATAAATTTCCTATAGTAGTTCGTAAACCCTAGAAATCTTTGCAGGTCTTTTCTTGTTTTGGGGATGATCCAATTCTTTACAGCATCAATCTTTTGGGTTTGCATGGTAATACCAGTTGGGGATATTTCATATCCAAGAAAGGAAACATGATTAGTATGAAAAATGCACTTCTCGAGTTTGGCATATAATTTATGCTCTCTAAGCCTAGAGAGGACCCTTCGGACATGTTTGATGTGTTCAGTGTCATTTTTAGAATATATCAAGATATCGTCTAGATATATGACTAAACATGCATCCAATAAATCCCTGAACACATCATTGATGAAGTGCTGGAAGGTGGCTGGAGCATTGCACAGGCCGAAAGGCATTACAAGGTACTCATATAGACCGTACCGGGTTCTGAAAGCGGTCAACCATTCGTGGCCCTCTTTTATCTTCACAAGATTGTATGCTCCTCTTAGGTCGAGTTTTGTATAGATCTTTGCTTCAGATAATCGCTCAATCAACTCTGGTATCAGAGGAAGAGGATAGCGGTTCTTTATGGTGCGTTTATTCAGCTCCCGGTAGTCTATTATAGGTCTAAGGGATGAGTCCTTGTTCCGGACAAAAACAATTCCTGTGCCGGCTGGAAAGGTAGAGACCCTGATAAAGCCCTTTCTGAGATTTTCCTCAAGATACTCCTTTAAATTATTTAATTCGGGTTGGCTCAATGGATAGAGGTGTCCATAAGGAATAGTTGAGCCAGGAAGTAAATCTATCGGGCAGTCGTAAGGTCGATGTGGGGGTAGATTTTCTGCTTCGGTTTTGCTGAATACGTCTGTAAAATCAGAGTAATGGGAAGGAATCTGAGAGTTAGTAATCTCTGTCTGGAGAACAGTATGTGTGTGCATACATGTCTGTGAACAATAATCTGAATTGAAATGAATAGTAAAAGGCGACCAAGTAATTTGCGGGTTATGTTGCTGTAACCTAACTCACTATACTCCTGGGTACTTCTCCATGCTGTGTGTGCTTGTCAGATATTATCCTAACTAAGAGGTAGTGCTAGTATATATAAGCTCCTACAAAACAAGAGCTATTCTTAAGAGACTCAGTTCCTAGTATAACCTCTCCTGTCAAATCAGTTATTCCATTTACGAATACATTGATTCTAAAGCCTATATTGAGGGGTACTTACCAGCTTATCAATTCCCTATACATCTTGAATTTCACTCCATTCATAGTGAGATTCCAATGCTCTAGTGATACAAACCATTATTTAAGCAACTTAATCTGCAATTGTGTTCCAATTCTATATACAAAACTATCTAACTATAAATACCCTAACATATTGGTTTTTCTGCGGTAACGTTCTTCTGAAGTTAAGGGTCCTCTTACTACACCTATCTCCATAGGTATTGCTGGTGCTCTTGGTTGTGGTGAAGAATGAGAGATGGGACTGGTTAAACTTTTTGGACGGACATCAGAGGAGAATCTTTCCGCCTTCCTTTTACGTAGTCTCCTGTCCAGTTGTTGTGCGGTTCTCATGATTCCTTCCAAAGATTTAGGAAGCTCTATTCTGGCGAGTTCGTCTTTCAGTGCTTCGGAAAGAACCAAACGAAATTGATTTCGCAAAGCAATCTGACTCCATGGAGAGTCTACAGCATACAATTTGAAGTCTGTAATGTATTCTTCGACAGGTCTTTTACCTTGTTTCAAACTTCTCATGGAAGCTTCAGCAGACATCTGTATGTCAGTATCATGAAAAAGGTCATCCATGGCAGTGAAAAACTCACCTAAGCTTGCCAGAACTGGATCGTTGTGTTCGCACAAATTATCTGCCCAGGTCCTGGTTTCTCCTCTTAGGAAGGATATAGTACTGAGTACCTTAATCCTCTCTGTGGGATAACTTCGGGGTCTTAGGTTATATAGCAGATGGCAGGAGTTCTTAAACTGCCTATAATTCTTCCTGTTACCTGAAAAAGGCTCTGGTAGGGATACAGAGGGTTCGGGTAACTGCTGCGCCCCTTAGTGATTGATTTTCCACTTGCAAATCATGTACAGCCTGGGCAAACTGATCAACCTTTTGGGAAAGGTTATATACGATCTGTGGAAGATCTGCTGGTTCCATTGTAAATATTTTAGGCTTAGTATTATGTTAGGGTATTTATAGTTAGATAGTTTTGTATATAGAATTGGAACACAATTGCAGATTAAGTTGCTTAAATAATGGTTTGTATCACTAGAGCATTGGAATCTCACTATGAATGGAGTGAAATTCAAGATGTATAGTGAATTGATAAGCTGGTAAGTACCCCTCAATATAGGCTTTAGAATCAATGTATTCGTAAATGGAATAACTGATTTGACAGGAGAGGTTATACTAGGAACTGAGTCTCTTAAGAATAGCTCTTGTTTTGTAGGAGCTTATATATACTAGCACTACCTCTTAGTTAGGATAATATCTGACAAGCACACACAGCATGGAGAAGTACCCAGGAGTATAGTGAGTTAGGTTGCAGCTCCTCTTAGTTAGGTAAATAACTGACAAGCACACACAGCATGGAGAAATATCCAGGAGTATAGTGAGATAGGTTGCAGCTCCTCTTAGTTAGGTAAATAACTGACAAGCACACACAGCATGAGAGTAATATCCAGGAGTATAGTTAGATAGGTTGCAGCTCCTCTTAGTTAGGTAAATAACTGACAAGCACACACAGCATGAGAGCAATATCCAGGAGTATAGTGAGATAGGTTGCAGCTCCTCTTAGTTAGGTAAATAACTGACAAGCACACACAGCATAGAGAAGTACCCAGGAGTATAGTGAGATAGGTTGCAGCTCCTCTTAGTTAGGTAAATAACTGACAAGCACACACAGCATGGAGAAGTACCCAGGAGTATAGTGAGTTAGGTTGCAGCTCCTCTTAGTTAGGTAAATAACTGACAAGCATTCACAGCATGAGAGTAATATCCAGGAGTATAGTGAGATAGGCTGCAGCTCCTCTTAGTTAGGTAAATAACTGACAAGCACACACAGCATGAGAGTAATATCCAGGAGTATAGTGAGATAGGTTGCAGCTCCTCTTAGTTAGGTTAATAACTGACAAGCACACACAGCATAGAGAAGTACCCAGGAGTATAGTGAGATAGGTTGCAGCTCCTCTTAGTTAGGTAAATAACTGACAAGCATTCACAGCATGAGAGTAATATCCAGGAGTATAGTGAGATAGGCTGCAGCTCCTCTTAGTTAGGTTAATAACTGAAAAGCATTCACAGCATGAGAGTAATATCCAGGAGTATAGTGAGTTAGGTTGCAGCTCCTCTTAGTTAGGTAAATAACTGACAAGCACACACAGCATGAGAGTAATATCCAGGAGTATAGTGAGATAGGCTGCAGCTCCTCTTAGTTAGGTAAATAACTGACAAGCATTCACAGCATGAGAGTAATATCCAGGAGTATAGTGAGTTAGGTTGCAGCTCCTCTTAGTTAGGTAAATAACTGACAAGCATTCACAGCATGAGAGTAATATCCAGGAGTATAGTGAGATAGGCTGCAGCTCCTCTTAGTTAGGTAAATAACTGACAAGCACACACAGCATGAGAGTAATTTCAGGAAACAGTCTCTGTGAGATAAGTGCTGCTGAACAGCGTGACACAAACAGTGAGAAGTGAAAATGAAACTACTTGCAGCTTGATGGGATTTCTAATCCTGTGGTCAGCTGAATTGAGGAGTGTCCTTACTGCAGCTGGGGAATCTCTGAATTCCAATCTCTATTCAGTTTCAGTGTATAACATCCAAGTTGTCAGTGGAAATGCAGGGAAATATTTACAGGCACTTTATTGAAACACACTGAGAGCTCCGTAGCAAGGAAATTGCAACATTTGTATCAATCCTAGATTATGCTTGAAGTGAGTCCGTAACTGGATACTTTGTATGAGAGTGTTGGCTTCCCAGAAAGTAAAAGTTAGTTCAGTTTGCCACAAATGCTATGAGTCAGGCTGGAAAAATGTAAAGATATCCTTAAGTTTAGCTCAGGTTTAAATGTAGTCTTACTACCAAAATACTAAGCAAAGTGCAGCAGGAAATGATGAAATATATAGAGGAGGTAACCAATGAAATGAGAATTCACATGCACAACAGCCTTAAAGAGACAGTAACCCTTACAATTAAACATTTGGGTCTTAGAAACAAGAGCAAATGTACTCCTGCTGTTAATAATCACATTCATCACCTTAGTTAAAGGTGATCTTAAACATTTAAAGGAATGGAATAAAACTGTGCGAATGAACAACAGGCGTGAAGGACATTTAATTTCAATAACCAGAAATCCCATGTCTTAACTACCTTAAAAACAAATAAAGATATAATTTTAAAGCAGGATGATAAGGGTGGAGTAGCTGTGGTATTATGTAAAAATTACTATATCAATGAGATTCTGGGGCATATCTATCAAGTTCTGTATGGAGCTTGAAGCCCTGTGTTTCTGGCGAGCCTTCAGGTTCGCCAGAAACACCAGTTATGTAGCAGTGGTCTAAAGATTGCTCTGAGCAGGCGGACAGACATTGCAGCAATTCAATCCGATCAAGTACGATTGGGTTGATTGACACTCCCCTGCTAACGGTGGCATTGCATCAGCATCTCACGAGAGCTGCTGGTGCAATGCTGAATACAGAGAGCATATTCCTCTCCGCATTCAGCAAGGTCTGTCGGACCTGATCCGCACTGTCGGATCAGGTCCAACAGACCTTTGTTAAATAGGCCCCTCTATCTCAACTATCAGACACCACAATATATAAGAAAGCTGACTTCTGATACATCAAAAACATCTTGGAAACCATTGTGAATACTGTGGATAAGGGCTTCAAGTATGGGACAATAGATTTGGAAACAAGGAAATTCCTTATAAAAGAGGAATACACTATTCCAGTGTTTTATACCATGCCTAAAGTCCACAAAAAAACTTTTAAAACTACCAGGTCACCCAATAGTGGGGGACTGACTCTGTATTCACTAATATTTCAGTGTACCTAGATAGAGTTCTTAGGCCTTTTGTCATGCAATCCTCTTCCTACATCAGAGATACTGGTGATTTTTTGCTAAAAATTGATGAGTTATCAGGGAATTATGAAAAATGCATCCTTTACAGTCTTGATATTGTCAGTCTATATACATCAATTACCCACACAAGTGGGATAGATGTCATTAAAGGTGTCCTGGCAGCTAGTAAAATGTTTACTTTGCAAGAACAACAGTTCCTTACTGAATTATTGTAAAGCATTTTATTTTGCAATTCTTATATTTTTTTTAGGATACTTTCTGCAAACAGCGACAAGGGACAGCTATGGGGTCCAATTTTGCCCCTACATATGCCAACATATATATGAATTGGTATGAAGAACACTTAGGAAGAAAGGAGGTCTGTGGATTAGCACAAAAATGGCTACCCTGAAAAAAAGAGAGGTTAGTTCCAAAATACCTCTGAACAATAACTATTAAAAACCAAATACAGGGTGCGCTAATGAAAGCTGCTAATATAGAGGATAGAATAAAACTAACAAATGCAGAGTTAGTATTAAAAAACGAATGATGTTTATACCATAAAATATATTTTAATATATATCAATGAACCCTAATACATGTAAACTAACATTTGAAATACATATTATGTAAAATATAAAAATAAAAAATAAAACCACCGGTGGAAAAAATATCAGGGGAACGAAATGAGAGTCCGTGGTAGGCTTTAAAAATGTATCCAAATCAAAGTTCATTGGTTAAAAATGCAAATGAAAAAATGTATAAAAATCAATTGAGAGCATGGAAAGCAGCTGAGTCAGTCTATGTGGCTGTATCAATGTAACTTTGCATCAATGTAACATTCGAAATAAAAGTTCCGTGGGTGGCTGAAAGGACAATCTGCATCAAAATGGAAAAGTCAGTGCCATAAATGATTCGTCTTACAAGTTAGACTCACCCAGAATACGAAGCTATTTTCTGTTATGCTTCTCCGTGTACAAGTGTAGTAAATCCGATGTGAACACGTTAGACCCTTTCAGGTGAACAGTATCGCTCCAACGTGTACTGTGGTTTGCCGGATTGTGCAGCGTGTGCGGGGTCACGTGATGATTTGTTCCAATCAGATGCACGGATTACCGGGTGGTCTGTAGATCAGCGTGTAAGAGATGTCTGCAGATTCTAAGAGTCACAGTTAGCCAGGCTTGGTGTTGTGAGATGGGAAACAATGTTACATTGCAGTTGGGATTGTTTTTGTAGAGTTCAGAATGGAAAACAACAGAGCGCTCTGTATGTTAAGTTAGACTTGGTAGAAAAAACAATCACAGTGTTGCGGATCAACGCGTTTCAGCTGGTGTAGCCTTTTTCAAGATCTTGAAAAAGGCTACACCAGCTGAAACGCGTTGATCCGCAACACTGTGATTGTTTTTTCTACCAAGTCTAACTTAACATACAGAGCGCTCTGTTGTTTTCCATTCTGAACTCTACAAAAACAATCCCAACTGCAATGTAACATTGTTTCCCATCTCACAACACCAAGCCTGGCTAACTGTGACTCTTAGAATCTGCAGACATCTCTTACACGCTGATCTACAGACCACCCGGTAATCCGTGCATCTGATTGGAACAAATCATCACGTGACCCCGCACACGCTGCACAATCCGGCAAACCACAGTACACGCTGGAGCGATACTGTTCACCTGAAAGGGTCTAACGTGTTCACATCGGATTTACTACACTTGTACACGGAGAAGCATAACAGAAAATAGCTTCGTATTCTGGGTGAGTCTAACTTGTAAGACGAATCATTTATGGCACTGACTTTTCCATTTTGATGCAGATTGTCCTTTCAGCCACCCACGGAACTTTTATTTCGAATGTTACATTGATGCAAAGTTACATTGATACAGCCACATAGACTGACTCAGCTGCTTTCCATGCTCTCAATTGATTTTTATACATTTTTTCATTTGCATTTTTAACCAATGAACTTTGATTTGGATACATTTTTAAAGCCTACCACGGACTCTCATTTCGTTCCCCTGATATTTTTTCCACCGGTGGTTTTATTTTTTCTTTTTATATTTTACATAATATGTATTTCAAATGTTAGTTTACATGTATTAGGGTTCATTGATATATATTAAAATATATTTTATGGTATAAACATCATTCGTT
Organism: Bombina bombina; assembly: GCF_027579735.1. Taxonomy (NCBI): domain Eukaryota; kingdom Metazoa; phylum Chordata; class Amphibia; order Anura; family Bombinatoridae; genus Bombina; species Bombina bombina. The sequence goes on from NC_069503.1 coordinate 1,123,223,558, forward strand.
TTTTAATACTAACTCTGCATTTGTTAGTTTTATTCTATCCTCTATATTAGCAGCTTTCATTAGCGCACCCTGTATTTGGTTTTTAATAATGAAGAACACTTAGGCCTAGATTTGGAGTTTGGCGGTAGATGGGCTGTTAACGCTACGCGGGCTTTTTTCTGGCCGCACCATAAAATTAACTCTGGTATCGAGAGTTCAAAAAAATGCTGCGTTAGGCTCCAAAAAAGGAGCGTAGAGCATTTTTACCGCAAATGCAACTCTTGTTACCAGAGTTGCTTACGGACGGGGCCAGCCTCAAAAACGTGCTCGTGCACGATTCTCCCATAGGAAACAATGGGGCTGTTTGAGCTGAAAAAAAACCTAACACCTGCAAAAAAGCAGCGTTCAGCTCCTAACGCAGCCCCATTGTTTCCTATGGGGAAACACTTCCTACGTCTGCACCTAACACCCTAACATGTACCCCGAGTCTAAACACCCCTACCCTTACACTTATTAACCCCTAATCTGCCGCCCCCGCTATCGCTGACCCCTGCATTATATTATTAACCCCTAATCTTCCGCTCCGTAAACCGCCGCAACTTACATTATCCCTATGTACCCCTAATCTGCTGCCCCTAACACCGCCGACCCCTATATTATATTTATTAACCCCTAACCTGCCCCCCACAACGTCGCCGCCAGCTACCTACAATAATTAACCCCTAATCTGCCGACCGCAAAGCGCCGCCACCTACGTTATCCTTATGAACCCCTAATCTGCTGCCCCTAACACCGCCGACCCCTATATTATATTTATTAACCCCTAATCTGCCCCCCTCATCGTCGCCGACACCTGCCTACACTTATTAACCCCTAATCTGCCGAGCGGACCTGAGCGCTACTATAATAAAGTTATTAACCCCTAATCCGCCTCACTAACCCTATCATAAATAGTATTAACCCCTAATCTGCCCTCCCTAACATCGCCGACACCTAACTTCAATTATTAACCCCTAATCTGACGACCGGAGCTCATCGCTACTATAATAAATGTATTAACCCCTAAAGCTAAGTCTAACCCTAACACTAACACCCCCCTAAGTTAAATATAATTTAAATCTAACGAAATTAATTATCTCTTATTAAATAAATTATTCCTATTTAAAGCTAAATACTTACCTGTAAAATAAATCCTAATATAGCTACAATATAAATTATAATTATATTGTAGCTATTTTAGGATTAATATTTATTTTACAGGCAACTTTGTATTTATTTTAACCAGGTACAATAGCTATTAAATAGTTAAGAACTATTTAATAGTTACCTAGTTAAAATAATAACAAAATTACCTGTAAAATAAGTCCTAACCTAAGTTATAATTAAACCTAACACTACCCTATCAATAAATTAATTAAATAAAATACCTACAATTACCTACAATAAAACCTAACACTACACTATCAATAAATAAATTAAATACAATTTCTACAAATAACTACAATTACATAAACTAACTAAAGTACAAAAAATAAAAAAATATTTACAAACATAAGAAAAATATTACAACAATTTTAAACTAATTACACCTACTCTAAGCCCCCTAATAAAATAACAAAGACCCCCAAAATAAAAAAAATTCCCTACCCTATTCTAAATTAATAAATTTAAAAGCTCTTTTACCTTACCAGCCCTGAACCGGGCCCTTTGCGGGGCATGCCCCAAGAAAATCAGCTCTTTTGCCTGTAAAAAAAAAACATACAATACCCCCCCCCCCCAACATTACAACCCACCACCCACATACCCCTAATCTAACCCAAACCCCCCTTAAATAAACCTAACACTAAGCCCCTGAAGATCTTCCTACCTTGTCTTCACCTCAACAGGTATCACCGATCCGTCCTGGCATCCGGTGCTGAAGAGGTCCAGAAGAGGCTCCAAAGTCTTCCTCCTATCCGGCAAGAAGAGGACATCCGGACCGGCAAACATCTTCATCCAAGCTGCATCTTCGATCTTCTTCCATCCGGTGCGGAGCGGGTCCATGTTGAAGCATCCGATGCGGATCCATCCTCTTCTTCCGGCGTCTCCCGACGAATGACGGTTCCTTTAAGGGACGTCATCCAAGATGGCGTCCCTCGAATTCCGATTGGCTGATAGGATTCTATCAGCCAATCGGAATTAAGGTAGGAATATTCTGATTGGCTGATGGAATCAGCCAATTAGAATCAAGTTCAATCCGATTGGCTGATCCAATCAGCCAATCAGATTGAGCTCGCATTCTATTGGCTGATCGGAACAGCCAATAGAATGCGAGCTCAATCTGATTGGCTGATTGGATCAGCCAATCGGATTGAACTTGATTCTGATTGGCTGATTCCATCAGCCAATCAGAATATTCCTACCTTAATTCCGATTGGCTGATAGAATCCTATCAGCCAATCGGAATTCGAGGGACGCCATCTTGGATGACGTCCCTTAAAGGAACCGTCATTCGTCGGGAGACGCTGGAAGAAGAGGATGGATCCGCGTCGGATGCTTCAACATGGACCCACTCCGCACCGGATGGAAGAAGATCGAAGATGCAGCTTGGATGAAGATGTTTGCCGGTCCGGATGTCCTCTTCTTGCCGGATAGGAGGAAGACTTTGGAGCCTCTTCTGGACCTCTTCAGCACCGGATGCCAGGATGGATCGGTGATACCTGTTGAGGTGAAGACAAGGTAGGAAGATCTTCAGGGGCTTAGTGTTAGGTTTATTTAAGGGGGGTTTGGGTTAGATTAGGGGTATGTGGGTGGTGGGTTGTAATGTTGGGGGGGGGTATTGTATGTTTTTTTTTACAGGCAAAAGAGCTGATTTTCTTGGGGCATGCCCCGCAAAGGGCCCTGTTCAGGGCTGGTAAGGTAAAAGAGCTTTTAAATTTATTAATTTAGAATAGGGTAGGGATTTTTTTTATTTTGGGGGTCTTTGTTATTTTATTAGGGGGCTTAGAGTAGGTGTAATTAGTTTAAAATTGTTGTAATATTTTTCTTATGTTTGTAAATATTTTTTTATTTTTTGTAACTTAGTTCTTTTTTATTTTTTGTACTTTAGTTAGTTTATGTAATTGTAGTTATTTGTAGAAATTGTATTTAATTTATTTATTGATAGTGTAGTGTTAGGTTTTATTGTAGGTAATTGTAGGTATTTTATTTAATTAATTTATTGATAGGGTAGTGTTAGGTTTAATTATAACTTAGGTTAGGACTTATTTTACAGGTAATTTTGTTATTATTTTAATTAGGTAACTATTAAATAGTTCTTAACTATTTAATAGCTATTGTACCTGGTTAAAATAAATACAAAGTTGCCTGTAAAATAAATATTAATCCTAAAATAGCTACAATGTAATTATAATTTATATTGTAGCTATATTAGGATTTATTTTACAGGTAAGTATTTAGCTTTAAATAGGAATAATTTATTTAATAAGAGATAATTAATTTCGTTAGATTTAGGGGGGTGTTAGTATTAGGGTTAGACTTAGCTTTAGGGGTTAATACATTTATTAGAATAGCGGCGAGATTCGGTCGTCAGATTAGGGGTTAATAATTGAAGTTAGGTGTCGGCGATGTTAGGGAGGGCAGATTAGGGGTTAATACTATTTATGATAGGGTTAGTGAGGCGGATTAGGGGTTAATAACTTTATTATAGTAGCGCTCAGGTCCGCTCGGCAGATTAGGGGTTAATAAGTGTAGGCAGGTGTCGGCAACGTTGAGGGGGGCAGATTAGGGGTTAATACATATAATATAGGGGTCGGCGGTGTTAAGGGCAGCAGATTAGGGGTACATAAGGATAACGTAGGTGGCGGCGCTTTGCGGTCGGCAGATTAGGGGTTAATTATTGTAGGTAGCTGGCGGCGACGTTGTGGGGGGCAGGTTAGGGGTTAATAAATATAATACAGGGGTCGGCGGGGTTAGGGGCAGCAGATTAGGGGTACATAAGGATAACGTAGGTGGCGGCGCTTTGCGGTCGGCAGATTAGGGGTTAATTATTGTAGGTAGCTGGCGGCGACGTTGTGGGGGGCAGGTTAGGGGTTAATAAATATAATACAGGGGTCGGCGGTGTTAGGGGAAGCAGATTAGGGGTACATAAGTATAACGTAGGTGGAGGTCGGCAGATTAGGGGTTAAAAAAATGTAATCGAGTTGCGGCTATGTGGGGGGACCTCAGTTTAGGGGTACATAGGTAGTTTATGGGTGTTAGTGTACTTTAGAGTACAGTAGTTAAGAGCTTTATGAACCGGCGTTAGCCCAGAAAGCTCTTAACTCCTGCTTTTTTCCTGCGGCTGGAGTTTTGTCGTTAGAGCTCTAACGCTCACTTCAGAAACGACTCTAAATACCGGAGTTAGAAAGATCCCATTGAAAAGATAGGATACGCAAATGGCGTAGGGGGATCTGCGGTATGGAAAAGTCGCGGCTGAAAAGTGAGCGTTAGACCCTATTTTGAGTGACTCCAAATACCGGCGGTAGCCTAAAACCAGCGTTAGGAGCCTCTAACGCTGGTTTTCACGGCTAACGCCGAACTCTAAATCTAGGCCTAAGTGTTTGAAAATGAATTGTTCCATATATATGGCGCCACCTGGTGCTGCTATATAGATGGCATTGTTGGCATATGGTGGGGTGACATTGAATCCCTACAAGAATTTGTATATACTCTCAATCTTAACTTTAGATGCATTAAGTTCACACTTACATGGAGTGAGGAAAGTGTTCATTTTTTGGACACAAGGGTATATAAACACAACAGATCATTATTAACAGATCTTTCTCGCAAAGAAACAGACTGCAACACTTTGTTGCATTATACCAGTGCCCATCCTCCTTCTTTAAAAAAAAAAATCTTTACCTAAGAATCAATTGTTGCGAGTTAAAAGAATTGTGAAAGATGATACATTAGTAGAGACTAGACTGACTGAGGAAGGCATATGCTTTCTAGAAAGGGTTTACCCTGCAGAATTCATTAAAGAAAACATAGAAGAAGTGATTAGGATTCCACACCAAAAAGCACTTGAGCTTACTAAAAGAAAGGACAGGGATGAAAGAATGGTATTTGCCTCAGAATTCAACACAAAGATACAAAAAATAATCAGACGCCACTGGCACATTAATAAGGATTGTCATCCTGGAGTAAAAATCTTGAAAGATCTCCCTATGCCGGCGTGTACACGTCCACCTAACTTAAGAGATATGTTAGTTAGGGCTGATGTGGGTAGTCTAAAGAGAGACACTACTGGTTATCTAAGTACACTAAAGAAGGGCTGTTTACCATGTTTGGGTTGCTCTAGTTGTAACAGTGTAATCAAAGGAGACATTTTTTTTCATCCAATAACAGGTAAAAGGTTTAAAATGAATGGGTATTTCACCTGCAATGCTACATTTGTTGTATACCTAATTAAGTGCCCATGTGCCAAAATTTATACCGGTGAAATTACGTGGGCCAAAATTTATATTGGTGAAATTACACAAAGGGTAAAGATAGGATGGTGCAACACAAATCTAGCATTAGAAGGGGAGATAAAGAAGCCCCTGTGGCCTGTCACTTTGTAGAGGCAGGTCACAGAATTTCCCAGTTAAGGTTTCAAATAATACACTGGGTCCCTATACCCAGGAGAGGGGGTAAAAGGGAGCTGTTATTAAAAAGAAAATAAATGTTTTGGATTTATACTTTGGATGCTCTAAGCCCAAAAGGCATGAATAGAGACTTTGATCTAGGTTTATTTTTGTAATAGATCTAAGCATAGGATACTTTAAAACAATATTGCCTCAGTTGTAATTTTGTGATAGATAACCTGCCAAATGTCTGTATCTATTTGTGTATGTTTTTAATATAATAGTAAAATGACTCTCAATCCAGCAGAGGGAGCTTTAATGACCTAAGAGTAAAGCAGAGAAGGAAGAGTTAAAGGGGAGGAGTTAGTCCACCTGATTACAGTATTTAAAGGTGTTATTTTGTACATGTTTAATTAACATGAGCAACCTTCTGGCGTGCACACCTATCTACTCTTTGTGCTGGATTTCACTGGTGTCATGGCCCAGCCTGGAATTGAACCTGGGACCTGTTTCTATTTCTGCTGCTGTTCTGTCCCAGCCTGTTGTCTTGCCTCTCTGGGAGATTTGCTGGCAGTTCTGGGCCTTGACATTGAGTGTTATACTCTGAAAGACCCTCTAGTCCTGTTTCCTGAGTGAAATACAGATTTGTTGGATTTGTTGGATTTCCTGGTTCCTGATTTCTGCTTCATTTCCTGACTACTCTTCTGGATATTCCCTTGGCACTGTGTTTCGTTTTTGGACTGATTTCCTGGCAATTGATCTTGCCTAATTCTCTATTTCCTAAAGACTGACTCAGGTACTTTTGCTTGCTTGTTACCTGATACTATAGAGTTCCAGTTTGCAGTCTATGCAAGTTTCCTGTTTGTTAGTACAGTGTTCCAGTCTACAGCATATGCAAGTATCCTGTATGTTATTACAAAGCACTGCATTCCTGCCTGTTATTACACAGTTCCAGTCTACAGCATATGCAAGTATCCTGCCTGTTATACAAAGAACTGCATTCCTGCCTGTTATTACACAGTTCCAGTCTACCGCATATGCAAGTATCCTGCCTGTTATACAAAGATCTGCATTCCTGCCTGTTATTACACAGTTCCAGTCTACAGTATATGCAAGTATCCTGCCTGTTATACAAAGCGCTGCATTCCTGCCTGTTATTACACATTTCCAGTCTACAGCATATGCAAGTATCCTGCCTGTTATCACAAAGCTCTGCATTCCAGCTTGTTATTACACAGTTCCAATCTACAGCATATGCAAGTATCCTGCCTGTTATTACAAAGATCTGTATTCCTGCCTAATACTACAGCCTATAGACATTGCCTTATCTAATTGCATATGTCTGCATTGCTAATTATCCTATAAATAAAACCATCACCTTTTATTTCCTAAAACCTTGTACCTGTTTAATTATGCCAAAAAGGAAAGACACACGCAGACAAAACACAACTTTAACCCCAGAACCTGACACCTCTGCACAACAGCTCCCAACTCCTGAACCTGCTCCCTTGCAGAGTATGACAGAATGTCAAGGCCATACATCGGAGCTTGCAGAGGTGATTCACTCTTTGATTGAAGTGTCATCTACTACAACTTAACCAAATTCTAAAATCCCTTCCAGATGCATTGAAGTCACTTATCCAAGATTTCACTGCAGGATTCCAGACTTTACAGGTTAGCCTGAAAGACTTTATCAATAAAAAAATGTCTGGGTTTGGCACTCCTACTCCTGTGTCCACTACCCCAAAGGCTGTATCCTTATCAATCCAAAGGAGGATATCAACCCCTCTTACCACTGATGAAATGGCCAGAAGGAGAACTATTGGCTTATGTTTCTATTGTGGAGCTACTGGGCATGTAATATCTTTTTGTCCAGTGAGACCCCCTAAGAAGTCTGTTCCGGGGTCTCCACCTCTAAATCCTAAATCATCAATTGGACAGGATACAGAGAGGAAGTCAAACTTTAATCCCACTTTGGATTTCTCTGGCGATGAGCTCTGCATAGGTTCTATTTAACATCCCCACTTTGATCAGTCTAGGACTGCACCTTCCAAAGACTCTGATTCCGTGAAGTACTAACATGTCATCCACAGAATCCTAGTACTACGAATCCAAAGATTTGCCTACCAAATGCAGCTACATTCTCATCTTTGTGCTTTTTAGAATAAATGTCTAACTATTTAACAATTGAAGATGATACTGATTCTGACACTGAAGGGACAGTGCTTCAAACTGCTGTTCGGTCAAAAGATCCTTTACCTCCTCTTCCTCAGACCCACCTCTTCAGAACCTACAAGCCTAGAACTGCACAGAAACCAAAGATCAGTCCTGTTGGGGCCCTCTATACTAATTCCAGTCCGCAGAATCCTCTTCTGGAGAGCCCTTCAAAAAGATAATACCCCCTGATTGTACTTATGCCTCTGATGGCACGCTAGTACGCATTAAACATACTATACCAGAATGCTAATTCCGCCCAGAGGTCGTCCTTGAGGAGGGGGTACTGTCATGACCCAGCCTAGAATTGAACCTGGGACATGTTTCTATGTCTGCTGCTGTTCTTTCCCAGCCTGTTGTCTTGCCTCGTTGCCACCAGATGGCTTGATCACAGGCTAAAAATATTGGATTTTACTGTTTGCTGCAACTTTGGCTCTCTGGCTCCACCTGCTTACCAGCTGAAACAAATCATTTAATCAGCAGCCTGCTATATCTGGGAGATTTGCTGGCAGTTCTGGGCCTTGACATTAAGTGTTATACTCTGAAAGACCCTCTGGTCCTGTTTCCTGCGTTAAATACAGATTTGTTGGATTTCCTGGTTCCTTATTTCTGCTTCATTTCCTGACTACTCTTCTGGATATTCCCTTGGCACTGTGTTTTGTTTTTGGACTGATTTCCTGGCAATTGATCTTGCCTAATTCTCTATTTCCTAAAGACTGACTCAGGTACTTTTGCTTGCTTGTTACCTGATACTATAGAGTTCCAGTTTACAGTCTATGCAAGTTTCCTGTTTGTTAGTACAGTGTTCCAGTCTTCAGCATATGCAAGTATCCTGTATGTTATTACAAAGCACTGCATTCCTGCCTGTTATTACACAGTTCCAGTCTACAGCATATGCAAGTATCCTGCCTGTAATTACAAAGAACTGCATTCCTGCCTGTTATTACACAGTTCCAGTCTACAGCATATGCAAGTATCCTGCCTGTTATTACACAGTTCCAGTCTACAGCATATTCAAGTATCCTGCCTGTTATACAAAGCGCTGCATTCCTGCCTGTTATTACACATTTCCAGTCTACAGCATATGCAAGTATCCTGCCTTTTATTACAAAGCTCTGCATTCCAGCCTGTTATTACAAAGTTCCAATCTACAGCATATGCAAGTATCCTGCCTGTTATTACAAAGATTTGTATTCCTGCCTAATACTACAGCCTATAGACATTGCCTTATCTAAATAAATAAAACCATCACCTTTTATTTCCTAAAACCTTGTACCTGTTTAATTATGCCAAAAAGGAAAGACACGCGCAGACAAAACACAACTTTAACCCCAGAACCTAACACTGCTGCACAACAGCTCCCAACTCCTGAACCTGCTCCCTTGCAGAGTATGACAACTGGACATTTCCTACAATTTTGATGTTATCCCTCAACATTGTTCAAATGTGTTTTTGAAGGCTGCCTCTTATCTCAATGCATGTGAAATCCCTTTAAGGTATATCCTCCCATTATCCTCTCCACCCTATTTAACCTCGCTTTCAACACACATTCATTGCCTGAGAATTGTTGTTTTCTGTCATAGAGGTATCAACCTGTGTTACCTTAGACGAATCCTGTTACCTTTCAGGTCAATCTCTGATACAGTGTTTCACTAAAGTTTTTTCAACCTTGTTTGCTTTTTGCACTTTCATTGTGCACCTGTCATCTGTTTCTGAGCTTACCGGATCATTCTCACTCTCAGCGTACCAGCGCTCATCCACGCCAAGCCGTATCCGGAAGTGAGTCACACTCGCACACCTCACTGCTGCTACCGCACCAAACAGCTACATCGGACCGCTCCGTAGTAAGTTATCAGCTAAATTTGCCTGTCTGCGGTAAGAGACTTTCATCTTGTATCATTTCATATCCATTGCATCCATTCCATGTTTACCTGAACCAGATATTTCTATGTATCTGCGACTTTTTTGCTATCGATCAGTGAATCTGTTGTGTGAGTGTGTGAAGACGGATGTATGTTTTGGAAACAGTTTGAACATATATTCTTCTGCCAATAATATACTCTGAAGCCTAAACCTTGACATTATTACTGCTTGAGTTTCTGAACTTATATATTATACTCATCAAGTCATTTAAAGGTACAGTCTAGTAACTGAACTTTCACATTTTCCTACCATCTATAATAATTTGCTCACTGATATATTCCTCTATATCAAGTTAAATATATTAGAGGGATATTATCAAAAGAGCAACAAATACTATTCACCTCAAACCAAGAAACTTGTTTCAGGTGTAACAGTATTCTCAGGCCTCAAATTGGGCCCTGCTGGAAATCTCCTATTAACATGGATTCAACTGAGATCCAGAAAGCATTTAATAATGTACATCAAAAACTGGATTATTTAGCCCGTGGCCTAACGGAGGTACAAGCAGAGACCACCACTTTAAAAGCATTAATGAAAGAATGCTTAACTCCAAAAGCAGCTGAGATACCAGAACCACAGGTTCAAACTCCAAATATTTTCCGGCAAGAGATCCACCTTCAGAGATTTCAAAAATGCCTGTAATTTGTTGTATACTCTGAAACCCCGCACTTATCATAGTGAAAGAATCAAAGTGTGTACAACCATTTCATATCTCACAGGTGAGCCCCGTACTTGGGCAAATAGATTTTTTGAATCTAACAACCCAATCCTAGACTCTTTACAGGAGTTCTTCTCAGCTATGTCCAAACTATATGAGGACTCTCATACCCAAATAATAGCTGAAACCAAACTCCGTTCTTTAAAACAGGGAAAACGCACTGTGGAGGAATACACTACTGACTTCCAGCTCTGGGCAACCGACTCCCAGTGGAATGAGGTAAGCCTCCGAAATCAGTTCCGGTTGGGACTATCAGAATTATTAAAGGATGAATTATCCAGACTGGACATGCCAGAAACATTACCAGGTCTAATAAAGCTCAGTACTACTCTGGATAGAAGAATCAGAGAACGAAAAGCTGAAAAAGGGAATTTTGAAAACCTTCCAAGACCTCACTATACATCAACTCCCCATCAGGAGAAAAATATCTCAAGTACTACTCCAATGGAAATAGGAGCCATAAAAGGACCTTTAACCCTTCTAGAGAAGACAAGAAGGAGACTTTCAAATTTGTGCATGTACTGCGCAAATGAGGATCATTCAGTATCAGTCTGTCCCCTACTGGAAAAACAAAAGAGGGGTAAGAAAATTAATTTAAGACATCTTTATATTGACAATAAAACAAATCAATTAACCACCTCTATCTCTTTACAGTGGGATCAAAACAACCTTCAGACTAAGGCACTTATCGACTCAGGGGCTTCTGGGGTTTATATAAACACTGAATATGTCATAGCAAATAAAATACCCACGGTGTGCAAACAAAACCCTGTGTTTGTCAAATTAATAGATGGATCTTCTGTACAGAGAGGACCCATAACACATCACACTATACCTCTTCTGATAACCACTTCTACAGCACATACTGAATATATTTCATTTGATATTATTCCTATTGCTTTTCACACAATAATTTTAGGTTACACTTGGTTAAAAACTCATAATCCTAAAATAGACTGGTCTCTCCATGATATCAAATTAGATTCAGACTATTGTCAAAAGTCTTGTTATCCACATACTATTATAGGTAACCTACAAACTATTCCAGAGGTTTATCAGGATTTGGAGGATGTCTTTGACTTAAAAGAGGCTGAAAATTTACCCCCTCATAGGTCATTTGACTGCCCAATTGAAATAATTCCAGGTTCTCAGATTCCTCACGGAAGAATTTATCCCATGTCTCAACAAGAACTTAAACAATTACGAACATATTTAGATGACAATTTACACAAGGGGTTCATCACACATTCCACCTCACCTGCAGCTGCGGGTTTATTGTTTGTAAAAAACAAAGATGGCTCATTAAGACCTATCATTGATTACAGAGCTTTGAATAGTATTACAGTGAAAAATCGTTACCCTTTACCTTTAATTCCCGAATTGTTAGAAAGACTTACAGACGCCACAATATTCACAAAACTTGATCTCAAAGGCGCATATAACCTAATTCGTATAAAAGAAGGAGATGAGTGGAAAACAGCTTTTCGCACTAGATATGGGTTATATCAATACAATGTCATGCCTTTCGGGTTATGTAATGCCCCGGCAACTTTCCAACATTTTATCAATGAAATTTTCCATGATTTGATAGATTCATGTGTTATCATTTACTTAGACGACATTTTGATTTACTCCAAAACCCTGTCTGAACATGAGAAACATGTGAGATGGGTACTTACAAGACTCAGACAACACAAATTGTACGCAAAACAGGAAAAATGCATATTCCATTCCAACCACATTAAATTCCTAGGCCTAGATTTGGAGTTCGGCGGTAAAAGGGCTGTTAACGCCACGCGTGTTTATGTCTAACGCACGTCATTGTTTGACTCCGGTATTTAGAGTTAAAATAAGACCATCTAACGATGCTCCTAACGCGTGTATGTCACACGCGTAATACTGCCCGCGTAAGACAGTCTCCCATAGAGATCAATGGGAAAGGCAAAAAATTGCTTTTTTCACCTAACACTCGATCTCGCGAGAATACGCACAGCTCGGTCATATGACGCATACCACATCATGCACAACAATAACACGCCGCAAATGTCACAACAACAATCAATCAACAAATCACACAAGCATTACACATTCACAAGCGGGGGATGTTTTAATAAATTTTTATACGGGGAATACGCATATACTTTAAGATGCGGAAAATCGCTAAATAACAACAAGGATTAAAAATGATATACATACACTAGAAAAAAGATCGTATTCAATATCACTATATATTAGGACAAACATACATATACAACACTTCACGAAGAACACACCATCGCAAAATCACATTTAAAAAGAATACTATTGGACAATGTTAGAGAAAACGACCACTATGACATCATCGCATTCTACACATTCCACAAATACCAACTCAAAATGAGCATGCGCAAATTCACACACCTAATACACATTGCAATAATATTAATTGCTAATAAAGCACACCTGAACACTATTTAAAACGCAAATAGGTACATCATTAAACATTTACACAGGGTATATAATCACCACACAAGCATGGCTTCTTTGACTGTGTTGCTGTTGGGTCTTTGGAGATTGGAGGTTTAAGAATAGAGAGTTTGCGAATTTTTGAGAGTTAGTGTTAGCGTGAGAGAGTCAGTTGGTAGTGTTAGCGTGAGAGAGTGAGTGAGTTAGTGGTAGTTAGTGGGAGTGGGAGAGAGTCTGTTAGTGGGAGCGTGAGTGAGTTAGTGGGAGTTATTAGTGAGAGTTGTTAGTGGGAGCGTCAGTTAGTGGTAGTTAGTGAGCGTTAGTGGGAGTGTTTGTTAGTGAGAATTAGAAGTAGTGTGAGTTAGCGAGCGAGTGATTTTTCTGTACACTTAACACATTTACACGCAAACACATTCAATACATACATACACTTATCAATAACACTACATACACTCCATACCCCCTACCCCCTCATACTACACTCCATACCCCATTCCTTGTAGTCCCATTCCCTTTCATCCCATTTACTCTTATCCCATACCCCATACCCATCCCATACCCATCCCCTAGTTACATTTAGTTTACATATCCTCCTTTTAGTCTTATTCTTTTCGTTTATTTAAAGACTCCTTACCCTCTTTGTTTTTTACATCCCTCTCACACTTTAAGCACCTTTTTTGTCTTTTTAGTTCTTTATTTTGACCCCCTTTAATTTCATCACACTCACTTTTTTTTATTATTTGGGGTTTAGTTTAGGGAAGAGATGGAGGCCAGGCAGGGGACAGGTAGAGGGGGGAGTAGAGGGAGGGGGAGAGGAACAGGGCAGGAAGGGGGGCAGGAAGCGGGGGTGGAAGCGGTGGGTGGACCCAGCCACTTGGTTCAAGATGACCAAGTGGCTGGGCCCAGTGGCGGTCAGAGTAGGGCTTCACAGTCCGGGAAACAGAGGGCATCATCACAGGGGAAGGCCAAGGCGACTAGGGAGGCGAGGTTTTCGATGGAGGAGAAGGAGGCCCTCGTAGAGGCCTATATGGCCAGGCATAGGATGCTGCAGCACCAAAAGACCACCCCGACTGACAGGAGGAGGCTCTGGAAGATTAGGAATGCAGTCAATGCAGTGGGTGGCCGGAACCGCGATATGGATTCTATCAAACATCGGTACCGGGACTGTAAACTTGAACTGAAAAAAAAGTTAAGCCTGGAGGCCCGACATGCCGCAGGGACCGGTGGCGGCCCTGCCATTGAAATGGACTACTGCCGATGGGAGGAAATGTTGCGTCCCAGCATCTCCGAGGTGGAAGTAGTCGGTATCGGAGGAATCGATACCGGGAACCTGCCACTCTCATCTGACGGTAAGCTTATTGAACAATAATTTCACATACAAATGTATTTCAAGGGACACTATACGCAAACATTTACTTTCATGATTGAGGTAGCGAATACAATTTGACAAAACATTCAAATGTACTTATATTACCTAATTTGATTCATTCTTGAGATATATTTTAATGAAGAAATAGCCATGCACACGGTGAAACAATCACAGGAGGCAGCTATATTCAGCTAACAATCAGCATCTTATAAGCATATTTAGATATGCTTTTCAGCAAAGAATATCCAGAGAATTAAGCGAATTAGATAAGAAAAGTACATTCGAAAGTTGATACAAAATGTATGCTTCTAAATCATGAAAGATAAAACATTGGGTTTCATGTGTTAAGGATCAGATTAATGCTATAACGTTGTTTACACGCATTCTATTACTTTGCGGTTACATCAGTATCTAGGCTATAGGTTAGGTGTGCATTTAAACAGACTGAAAAAAAAAGCAAAAACATTCACATTGACCAGAGATATCACAAACACGGTTTAGAAAAAGCGGAAATAGTATTGATTGTTTGTTAGATTTCAAAGTGGATTAATGATTCTGCATTTGTAATTGTATCGTAAGCTAAGTCATTTAAACCTTTATTTGCAAATATGCTAATATATACATTTTTTTTTTTAATTTTTTTTTTTTATATACAGAGTCTGGGGACGAGGCAGCACAGCCTCCTGCATCTCCCCGGGGTGAGAGTGGTGGTGAGGAATTTCCACTTCGGAGGGAAGAGGCCCCCCGTGACGAACAGCGCACGGGAGATGATCAAGAGGCCCCGGAAGCACAGGAGGAACCCGCGGAACCCACGGAACCCGAGGTCCCTCAAAGACCCGCACTCCGCCGTGCACGGGCACCCCGCCGTGCACGGGTTCAACATGCACAACAAGAGGAAATAGCGGAGGTGCGGGTTCTACTGGAGTACATAGACCAGATGCGTACCTCCCGGATAGAAAATATAGAAGGACGACACAGAATACTTGATGGCCAAAATCAGATTATTCAAGGACAAAATGAAATCATCAACATACTGAATCGAATAGAAGAAGGCCAAACAAGAATATTTAATCTTCATCAACAAATGTTCACTTTTTTCCGGGAGGCGCATGCTGGTCTACCTCCTGTTGCTGTGCCTCTTGTTGCTGGGCCTCTTGCTGCTGGGCCATCTCCTCCTGCCGGTCCATCTCATCCTCCTCAGCCATCTACTCCTCCTCCTCAGCCATCTACTCCTCCTCAGCCATCTACTCATCCTCCTCAGCCATCTTCTCCTCCTCATCCATCTTCTCCTCCCCAGCCATCTACTCCTCACCTTGGTCGTCCCAGTACTCTTCCTTCCACTCCTCCCACAACAGCTCCAAGGAGGACTCTTCGGAGTCGGCAGTTGCCTCTCCCAGAGCCTCAGCCCCGTGGGAAGAGGGGAAGGAAGAGGAAGTAAGTATTTTTTTCATCTTCACTGCTTTTTTTAATTTAATGTGTAATGGATAGGTATGTGATGATGTGGTTTTCATACACTTGTGGACCACACTCTGTATATAATCGACTTCTATGGGACCGGGTCCATGGAGGCAGATTGTTTGCAGAGTGTGGGTTATAAGTGTGTGAAAACCACATCATCACATACCTATCCTTGTTCATGATATTGATTGGTTTCTGTGATGTGATGTCCAAACTGTTTCCCCAATCGCTAACTCAATTACCATAACAATTTTCCATGATGGCATATTACTGTTTGAATGCCAATAACACAGCTTAAAGGGACAGTCAGAAAATTATTGATTACAAAGAAAACACTGTATTACGCATTATAAATTTTGAAACAACAAAACATGGAGAAATACATGTGTGACTTATGTGCTTACCCTTGTATCTATGACTATGAAAAATGACCACTTATTTGTTGTTCTGACATAACAACATTTTAGATATCAATGATCAATACATGGTCAATAATATGCTGTATGAGCCCAAGGTTTTACATATACAAATGCTATCAAAATGCCCTCTAGTGCTCAAATTGTATAATGATTAAAAGCACTCTTCAAGATGGAAGAAATGAGCACACCAACCTCATAAGTTTAGATAGCAAATTTAAATAAACCCAGACAAATGTTCAATTGTTGAGAAACATTTGATATCCTTGATATTACAGAATTGACTTTTAGAATAATGACAAACATTATATATTTTCTAAACTGTCCCTTTAACAACATTACATATGCTAACACATATTTTAAACTTGTTGGTATATCTACATGTACTTTGTCAAATAAAAAAAAATTGAAATCACATTTATATTGACGTGTTAAATAAAGTCTATTTTATTTAAGAGACATTATTGTGTTAATATTTTATTGTAAAGACATTTTTATTTAACAATGAATATGGTTTAAAGTCCTTTTAGGAGTGGGGGGGGGTGAAAATATGCTAACAATAATATATTTGAAGATTAAACTATGTGGATCTCATACATGATACAAAAAACAACATTTGCATTCAAGGGACAGTATCCTATATTTTTAACATAACTGTATGTAATAGACACTACTACAAACAACAAGATTAACATATACTGATATCAATATTAAAAAGCTTCAAACACTTGAAAATAAAATAGGGTTAGCTATATTGAAAATATAGACGAAACCCCCATTACAACCGTAAAACAACACAATACACCATCATTAACATATGAAAAGACCCTTTACACAAACTGGAGAAAGCTGGAGAATGTACTCACATGAAACTCAGAGGCTTTGCGAGGAGTAAGAAAATTACTTACATTTTCTTAGAACAGAAGAAAAAATAAACGTATTGGTTAAACAATGGACTATCTAACTAGAGACAAAATCCAAGCTTTTGATTTATAATGTGAGTGTCTAATGAACCTTTAATAAAATATACAACGAAATTACATTTAGAAGAAGTCGGCATCATATATTTAGCATATGATAAAGATAAATGCATATTGATTACTTTATTCAAACACAATAGCGCTTATTTATTAATTAGATATATTCAACATTAAACACAACATTAATTTTTTCAGAAAAAGGAACATATTGTTGACAAACATATTAAACATGGACTGTAGAGATTTGCACTTGCCTAGAAATATCCTATGCATGAAAACATTTTTCTTTAGTTCGTTGATTCAACCAGACATACAGCAAAAGAGAATGTGGTGGTCTTTATCAGCTACGGGTCAACAATGTAACATGATGCAAATAATACATATTCGCAAGCTTTTTAAAATTGGATGCAGTCACAAACGTTTTTAACGTGCACAAATATTGCGGGACTACGTAATCCAATCATACGTTTTTTTACCTTTACATGTGCCGTCTTAACATCGCGCTTCCTTGATCACGTAAGAACGCCCAAAAAAAAAAGGCGCATCCTTGATCGCGTCAAAACGCAATCCAATAAAAGGCATATTCCTGATCACGTAAGAACGTCAGTCAATACAAGGAATCATTGGACAGCCTGGCAGGTGACGTCTTAAGCAACATGGCGCATCCGAGATCGCTGAAAAACCGCTGACAATACAAGGACTCAGTGACAGCTTGGCATATCACTAAGAAACGTATTTATATTTTAGGAACTAGTATGTGTGTAGATTGCTATCTAGGAATGACAACAAATCCTGAATCATCTTTTCGGACTTGACTGTACCTTGAACTATAGCTATGGTGTATATCTTTAACATTTAAAAGATACACATGAGAAATACATATGCCATTGATGTTTTAAGATATGTTTGGATTGTTGTTGAATAACAATAGTTATACATGTATTGATTAAACGTGTCATTTATTCAGGTTTAATTATTGTCAGCCTACCTATAGCCATATATGGGAGGAGATGTATTTTGTTAACATATTAGTTAACTAATATTCATCATCTAAATTATTTGCATTACACACAGAGATTTATTTGGTTACACCTTTACACTAATATAGATTTGAAAATGAAATACAGGTGCTGTCAACATTACAATAAGATTGTTTATTAATAAAATTATATGTCTTTGTTCTTGTAAAAAGGACAAAAACGCTTTACAAATGGAAATACATTCATTAACAATTGTGATCAACATCACTTAAAGGGACATTATTTTGATTTTAAAAAGAGCATACACATAGTCAATACTATTTCAATAAAATGAAGACTTTACAGGGATTATATCATTTTATCAATACTCAGATCATTTGGTAAAGGTGCATCAATTCATGCAGACTTTCTAAATACACACATGGATCTGAACATTTAAATATACATATATACACAAATACCAATCTATATATACATATATAAAGAAATTACTCTGCTAATCATAATCAGGCAATGATAGAGCTAAGAGAAAATAATATAAAGACAAATAATAAGATTACATTGGAGATGTTAATCTTAAAGTCATTTACTATTGTCTTACATATATGATTTCAGTATAACAAATATATTTGGTAGGTCCCTTTAAGGATCAACAACATAAACTAGAGCTTTCAAAAAATAACAGGAAGAAAGAGGACAATAATTTGTGAAATAAAATGTATTTTATTAGTATGTAAGAAAACATACACAACGTTTATAAATAATCTTGTAAAAATAAGGAATCTATGAGCCATATGACAAGGTAACAGTGCATCACAGTCCATGAAGAGAGTTGCCAAGGGCCAGCATAGCCCCATTGGAGACATATGACAAGGTAAAAGAGTGCATCACAGTCCATGAAGAGAGTTGCCAAGAGCCAGCATAGCCCCATTGGAGACACATGGCAAGGTAACACAGTGCATCACAGTCCATGAAGAGAGTTGCCAAGGGCCAGCATAGCCCCATTGGAGACATATGACAAGGTAAAAGAGTGCATCACAGTCCATGAAGAGAGTTGCCAAGAGCCAGCATAGCCCCATTGGAGACATATGACAAGGTAAAAGAGTGCATCACAGTCCATGAAGAGAGTTGCCAAGAGCCAGCATAGCCCCATTGGAGACACATGGCAAGGTAACACAGTGCATCACAGTCCATGAAGAGAGTTGCCAAGGGCCAGCATAGCCCCATTGGAGACATATGACAAGGTAAAAGAGTGCATCACAGTCCATGAAGAGAGTTGCCAAGAGCCAGCATAGCCCCATTGGAGACATATGACAAGGTAACACAGTGCATCACAGTCCATGAAGAGAGTTGCCAAGAGCCAGCATAGCCCCATTGGAGACACATGGCAAGGTAACACAGTGCATCACAGTCCATGAAGAGAGTTGCCAAGGGCCAGCATAGCCCCATTGGAGACATATGACAAGGTAAAAGAGTGCATCACAGTCCATGAAGAGAGTTGCCAAGAGCCAGCATAGCCCCATTGGAGACATATGACAAGGTAAAAGAGTCCATCACAGTCCATGAAGAGAGTTGCCAAGAGCCAGCATAGCCCCATTGGAGACATATGACAAGGTAACACAGTGCATCACAGTCCATGAAGAGAGTTGCCAAGAGCCAGCATAGCCCCATTGGAGACACATGGCAAGGTAACACAGTGCATCACAGTCCATGAAGAGAGTTGCCAAGGGCCAGCATAGCCCCATTGGAGACATATGACAAGGTAAAAGAGTGCATCACAGTCCATGAAGAGAGTTGCCAAGAGCCAGCATAGCCCCATTGGAGACATATGACAAGGTAAAAGAGTGCATCACAGTCCATGAAGAGAGTTGCCAAGAGCCAGCATAGCCCCATTGGAGACACATGGCAAGGTAACACAGTGCATCACAGTCCATGAAGAGAGTTGCCAAGGGCCAGCATAGCCCCATTGGAGACATATGACAAGGTAACACAGTGCATCACAGTCCATGAAGAGAGTTGCCAAGAGCCAGCATAGCCCCATTGGAGACACATGGCAAGGTAACACAGTGCATCACAGTCCATGAAGAGAGTTGCCAAGGGCCAGCATAGCCCCATTGGAGACATATGACAAGGTAAAAGAGTGCAACAGGCACAACAATAAACAGAAAAAAAGGCCAAATGGCAACACTAACAATAAAAATTCAACATGTGGACGGAGGATTCTTATCTGCCACCATGGAGCATATCCAGATCCTCCACTTACTGGTCATCCTCTTCATTGTCCTGTGCATGTCCAGCTCCAGATTCAGGCCTTGAACGTAATCGCATAATTTCACGCAGAGTCAAGTCCTGAACCCGGAGCTGGGCCTGCATGGTGTCGTTCATCCCTCTCAGGACAGCTGCGTTCCTCAACACGGCCTGCTCTACTCTTGCTATCCCTTCTAGCATGAGCCATGCTGAGTCACAGCCTAAAATAAAATAAAATTAAATATTAAGGATAATTACACAACAGACTAAAAACTTTTCATACATACATTGTCATCATAAAGACAAATAATTATTTACATTAATTAGTTTACATTTATTCTTTACACATGAATTAGGTTATTCAGACAGACAGAAATCATTAAAGGGACATGTTACTCAAACATGTTGTCCCCTTTAATTGGTTTTAGATGATCCACTTATACAGCTTGAGTGTATCAAATCTTGTTAAAGGATTTACATTGTACTTACATCAGAAATTTAAAAATTAAATTTAGACTGTGGTAGGCACACCTATCCTTAAACATTTTTGCATTGAGGACAAGCTGTGTAAACATAGCAACCAGAAGAAATTACATTCCCACTGGGTTAGACAAGAGATAATGTATCCACATTTGTACATAAAATTTTGGATCCAAGTAGTGGTGATTGGTATATGTAGTGATATCCAATTAAAGGGACACTGAACCTAAATATTTAATGGACTCATTCAGATAGAGCATGACATGACAAATCTTTATAAATTACACATATTCATTATATGTTTTAATTCTCAAGCTATATTTTGAAAGCAAGAATGTTGCTTTTTATGGAAGCAAATATTTGTTTATCAACTTTGTTTGTGCATGCTGGTTGATGGATACATTCATCCAACAATAAAGAAATGATGGCCAGATTTATTTTATTGTTTAAACTAATTATAGTAATTACTTTTTTTACAAAAATATATCAAGAGAATGACGAATAATTAATAAGAGTATGAAATTATAAATTTGATTAACATTGCATGCTGGATTTGAATCACAATTTAACAAATTTAACTTCACTGTACCTTTAAGTATCTTATAAAGTGTATTTAGAATGATACTTACAGCTGTGCCTGGGAAGGACAATCTGACACCCAGGACAATGAAGGTTGAGACAGGGGGGAGGGATGGGATTGGCTTGGGGAGGGATGTGAATGGCTTGGGGAGGGCTGAGCTGCCGCTCCGGGGTAGGCCGTACAGCTGGGGAGTGGGGAGTTTGGGTCTGGGCAGCTGTACGGGCCAGAATACGGGGAGAGCGGCGAAGGGGGGTGTATGGGCGTTTTTTGGGATGGACAGGATATGAAATATGTGAAGGGCTGGCAGTGGTCTGGGCATGGTCATGAGTTTGGTCATGGGCAGGGGTCTGGGTCTGTGCAGGGGTGTGGCCATGGTCA
This sequence comes from Bombina bombina, assembly GCF_027579735.1. Classification (NCBI taxonomy): domain Eukaryota; kingdom Metazoa; phylum Chordata; class Amphibia; order Anura; family Bombinatoridae; genus Bombina; species Bombina bombina. Next base: position 1,123,245,310 of record NC_069503.1, read on the forward strand.
GGGGTGTGTGCATGGGGAGGGGTCTGTGACTGGGCAGGGGCGGAAACCAGATGACCAGAAGTGGTGGATCCATCTGAAAATGTAAAGAAAATATATTAACATCTCATACATCCTGACATCAAATCAACGCATTTCAAATTGATTATGTTTTCAATATACTTCGAAGTGTGTTTGAATTTTTAAACAATTCTGAAATGAGGATATGGTATGTATATAGGCACTCAGATGAATATCAATGACTGTCTGTACAATTTGAACCTTATTATTGTTTTTTGGCATGGAATATGCATGTGACATAATGATGGCATGAATTAGAAATTTTTCAAAATAAATATACAAGCAGAATTTCATGCTGCCTGATATAGAAAGGGGGCAGTAGTGTATTTGAACAGACAAATAATATTCCTTTTTAAAGGGCAAAAGCTGTAGACTTTTAATGTCTTCAATAAAATGATTTCCAAAAAAAAAACATGTTGGAAACATGATAGATATATTTCACATACCATCAGACTCCAAGGCAGCCTCTTCCTCCTCCGTCCCACATGTGACAGCAATCTCTGTAAAACATAACATGTTGTGTACACGTTAAGATCAGATATTATAACATATGTTACTGTTGCTCAAATACGCACATCAATGTTGCATTAAAGATATACACACACAAAGTTATGATTTACATCATTTTGATGGAGCATACAAATGACAATAGATTTGTTATTGTCAATGAATATTAATTTTAATGTATTGTTTGTATTAATGTTAAATTCATAAAAGCATAGTACATAGAACATTTAAGATTTCTCATGTGTGTATCACTTGATGACTGTTGTCAAAAAATCTAATGGAAACAAACATATGTTATACATCTTATGAATAACAAATGTGTAGACTAATAAAGTAGAAATTATTAATCGTTCAATATGAAAAATAAATTAATATATAATCAGAAGATAAATATTTTGAATTTTTATAATGTTATGCTTCATCAGAATCATGATCATAATATTGATTAGCAATACACCTTCAATTACATATAAATGAGTCAATGGACTTACCAGGAGACCGCAAAGGCGTCTCTATGTCACTGCTGGATTCCTGTGGGCTCACCACACCAACTCTCTCTATGAATGATATAGATATATATTATTAAACACATTTGGGATATCACTAAATCACATCTGTCTAGAATTTTAACATTAATCAACTTTAAAATGTGAAGAATAGAGCAGTCATTACACCAGAAAATGCTTGATTGAATCAAGGGGATTCTGTAAAAATATCTGTATTGAACATATGTTTAATGTCAGACTACATTAGACATCAAATTCATCTCAGATGCTGCTATTGCATATCTAAATATACCCAATGATCAATGTTCTTAACCCTTTAAGGACACGCCTTTCACTTTGCTCAATTGTTTTATGACGGAATAATTCCGTCATATGTCCTTAAGAAGTTACAAGAATACACACAAACCACATATTGAGTAGCATCTGTTGACAAATCTAAACAAACACATGTGTCACATCGAGCCATTTTTGCAATGTACAGTAATCTTGTTTAGGACACAACACATATTTTTCACAATACAAAACAAAATTGATTATTACAAATATGTAATCATGGTGCTGTTAGAGTATGCAGATATCTATAAAGTAACTCCAACAGAGAATGTGATTTATATATCAATAGTTTTTAATAAAAAGAATGTAAAGATGAATGAATCTATTTTGTCTTAAAGGGACACTGACATGATTAATTTAAATAATTGATTTCTATGTTCAAACTGTAAAAAATGATTTAACATTGACTCCTATTATAATTAGAATGTTGCTCGATATTAATCTTAAAGGCAGATAAGGAATATTGGATTCAATAAATATTGTTTGTTGAAGGTATCCACCAATCATCAATAAAAACCCAGGTTGGTCAACCAAAATTTAGATGCACATAAACGTACTTTCTTTATTTTACAATACATTTAGCAATAGAATATGTCACATATGATGATAGTATTATATTTTTATGTTTATTAATATTGCATACTGTATCTGAATGACAATATTAATAATTGTAGCTCAGTATCCCTTTAATGTAAAATTAAATTGATTCCACAATGTTGTTGTTAATGAATTATCTACTCCATATGTTGATGTCATGAATGGTATTGAGCATGCAATTAAAATGTAATATGTTATTTAAGGATATCCGAATAATTATTTAATTTTCATCTATTAAATAGACATTACATCTAAATATTGAACAATGTGTATTTAGTATGCAATGTTCAGTCCATGTTTCTAAGACAAATGTCAATTAAAAAGAGACATACCATACTGTGACAAGCCCTGGCTTGAGGATCCAGCAGCCACATCCATATCTGTAATATATTAAATGAGGATTGCATATCATTAATACTAATCATGCCATGTTTAAAAAATTTACATTAATAACAAATCAATTGAAAAATATTAATCCTTTGGTAGTCCCATGAGTTAATAGTTTCCTCAATTAAATTAATTAAAAATATATCCTGGACTCTTATTTTCAATCAGTTGTGTTGTTTACTGTATCTTTAAGAATATCTGCTTGTTATTACATAATCATCAATTGATGGCCATATGTTATAATTGTTTTGTATTATTGGTTTTTTATTAGCTATAATATTGAAAATAAGAATACTGTATTCTTCACTAATCTAAGAATTCACATTTAATTTTTAACAACATGTATAAAGCAATGCCACTTTCCGCAAACCCATGTTAACGTGGATGAGAAATGCCATTTTCGCGATCATTGCGCAATGATTCCAAGCGGAATTACGCATCCGTCATTTCACCAATATGTATAAAGCAATGCCACTTTCCGCAAACCCATGTTAACGTGGATGAGAAATTACATTTCCGCTCTGTGACGCATATTCTGTAGAGCGCAAGAAACATCATTCCTATTTCATGTGTCAATAATCTAAAATCAGATATCTAAACATCATATGTAGTGTATGTTGTGAGATCTGTATAGGTTTAGTATCTGACTATATACACATTTTTTGATTATAAAATAAAAAAATATATATATTATATGAAGTTGGATAATTACCTGGTTCAGATTCTCTATCATCTCCTCCCAGGCCACCGGACGGAGAAGCATCTGCCCTGTCCCCCGCGTCAGGACTTTCAGATCCCGCAGCTGGGAGGGAAGAAGAGGAGGCCGAGGATGGCGAGGATCTAAATCTTTTGGGGACCCGGAGATTGAGGAGCTCGCATAAAGTCACCTCATAAGGGAGTAGGTACAGTTTCCGCGGGGCCTCTCTTTTGCCACCTCTTTTACGGGCTTGTACCCAGTCCCTTATGAGGTTTACTTTTTTCGATAAACGCAACCTCATATCTCCGAATCTCCTCATGATCTGATCCTGGGTCCTCTGGACGTCACACACCAATCTAACCGCATTGGTGATAGACTCCCAGAGGGCCTTCTTAACGTGCGCATCTGTCAACCTCCTCTTGTTCCCAAACAGCTGGGGATAAAAGTCCTTGACGGCGTGGACCAGTGCAGCGCTCTCCTCCTTGGTGAACCTGGGAACTGACATGCCTGCCGAGTTGCGTATATATAATATATATTTAATATATAAAAACAAATACACCAGCAGGCATTAGAGAACTGACAAAGATGGCAACGTGTAATGGACTTTTATATGGTGAAGTAAACATGAGATGCACCATGGGACAATTTATCTGTACATCTGATTGGATAAAAGTTTGAAATATTGTTAGAATGTCTGTGAGACCATCCTGACTCAAGTTGTGTTTGTGTGATGAACTCTGATTGGCCGTTCCTTAATGTTTCATATCTTAGTAACTTCCTTACACATACCTCATGGTGGTGCTGTAACTTCATTTTTCATGTATACTTATTTGTAACTCATGGGCCTGTCATGCGGATATGTGTGACGCAGATTTAATATCCGTGATCCGTTAAATATTAATGATTAAATACTATTTAAAATCTAATACTGTCACATTATTAATGTTGTCGACATTTCTCGGTTTAATAACGGTCTGTTTCTTTAATACAAATACACATTTCATATTGTATGTCTTTATTGTTCTTTAAATACATTTATTGTGAAGTATTGACATTGCTCTATTAAATGTCTTTATAATGCACATTGATTGTGTGCTATTGCGTGACATTAGACTCTAATGTTTAAAGATGCTAATCTGGTGTTTCAAGATGCGTTTCCCACGCAATATTTATTAATGTTAAAATTCAGGTTAGAATGTCAGTAACTTGGATAATCTGTTTATAAATATTAAACTACAGCTTTGTTATTAGCAAATAAACCTTGAGCTTGTATTTGTCTGAAGTGCTCATATATGTTATTGTGCAATGGCGTCTTTAGTTTTAAAGAGACATTACAAACAATTGTATCAAATGATCTGTAGAGATAGAAGATTGTTTAGACTTTAAAATGTGAATCATTTTCCATTAGTATTTAGATATCCTCAACATAAGAAATTTAAATGCACATGGTTGAGACAATCACATAAGGCATCTCTGTGCATCCACCAATCTTCATCTACTGAGCCGATCTCGATATGCTTTTCAAGCAAAGTATGTCAAGATATCAAGATAAGTAAATACACTCTTTAAATCTCTTAAAGGGACACTGTCCAAACAAATTTAGCATTGGTGATTGAGCATGAAATGTTAATCAACTTTATTCTTTAATCAGATTATCAAATTTTAACAGTTATCTTGTTATGTTTCTTTGCAAATCAATAATGATATTTTATATTACGGACAATTGTTTTATAAAAACATGGGTTGTCCTTGACGATTGTTGCATCAATTATTCCAAACAATCAAGTTCTGTCCAGAGTACTGAAGCAAATAAATTAGCTATTTACTGCCTTATTTTTAAAGTAATGATAGCAACATCACAATGAGCATTCATAATATGAGACAAGTTTTAAAGTTGATTCCAATAGAATACTCATTCAGAATGTATAAATCATTAATTTTTTAACTGTCTACCTTTAAGTATATTTTGAGTTCATGTCCCTTTAAATAAAAATTTCACAATAATGCTTAAAATATCATAAACCTAGGCACCTTCCTTTTGCTAAATGAGTCTAACATATGAGTAAAGCAAATTAAGATTAAATTCTAGATTGTTTTACACACTGACTGAAATATATTTATTAAATTATGTCTTTTTTAGCCTTCAGCGTAGAGGGACATTAAGCTATATGTTATGTATGCATTTTGTATAATATTCTTATATTTGAACAACTTAATATGTTTTGTTATTCAATCATTTATATTGTAATTATATATATTCTTGGATTAAATACATCTCTACATAGGCTATTTTGATGCTGATTGTTGTTTGCATATAGATGCCTTATATCATTGACTAAGATATGTGCATTATTTTTTTTAAAACAAGTATATTTAAAGACTGAATGTAATTCTATAGTACTTTCTAAATATGTTTAAATTCTTGTATGATATTTTTAAAAATCTATACAAAATATACTTTGTGATTGTCCCTTTAAGGACCCAAACATTTGGTATTTTTATTTAACATTGACAAAATAAACAAAAGGGGAATTTACATTCTATATAGATATTTGATGTCTAACCCAAGAGGTAAGATTGTAATAAATACATAATATTACTAAGTATAGTTAAATGACTCCACTAGAAAATTACATAGATTAACCTGGCATCCAATAACTAATTTTTAAAAATTATCAAGTTAAATGACCTACCATTTATAAATGTAATAATTTAAATAATTTCTATTAATTTTTTTAGATACCTAAGGAAGATACATGATCTTATACAATTATTTTTACATTGAACAACACTGTCACTTTCATGTAATTGAACCACTTCACCTTATTATATGTTAAAAAAATAAAAATTTTACTACATATCCTAAATAATTGTAATATATACATTTTCAATATAAAAGCATTGAAGAATCTGACTCCCCAATTAATGTTATAAAATATATATTTATATTCTCGGAAGCATTTTATTTTCTAATATTAAAGCATTATTTTATCTTATGCATGTGCTTGTCAAATAGCCAACTACCAGTCATGGGAGTCCAAGTTTGATTTATTTACAGATTATATTGATATTTAGTAGAATCTGTTCAAAATAATGTATTTAATAATAAAATGTTTAGTATTAACATGTCAAAATATAATTAATAGAAAAAAATTAAATATTCCTGGAAGTCATCAGATGCCAATCTGAAATGAAAAATAATAAAAATGGAACAAAGTTAATACACACGTTGTCAAATATTCATAAAATACATTTAAAATCATATGGTGTCTATGCTCTAACTTTGATCAACATTTTTTAAAGATAATCATTAAATTGATTTAAAATTAATGAAATACATACACCATTATATTGTTGATTAAAAATTCTATTTAAATATCCAAAATTCAAATTATACATAATAATGTATATCACAATTCAACTATATATGTATACTGAACATAAATCTAATATTTCATGTCCATTCAAATACCTCTATATCAACTATAATATGTATTCCTTTTTCTGATTGTTATCCCTAAATATCTAATGATGAAATAAGTATGACTAATGTATGTAAGCTAACAATAATCAACATTCTTCATGTGATTCTTAACTAGCATGCACCAACCTGGATAATGCATGGTCTTTGAAAGTCAATTCAGGGGTAAACAGTTGATCTTCAATAGGTGTCTTATTCATCAGTTCATTAAATAGAGGACTGGGAAATACCATCTACAAAATAGAAAATCATCTAAGTGTCTCCAATAGGATGTCTCCACAGCCTTATTCTATCAAATAGTTTGCACTTACCATGTGAACATGTCTTTGTATGGTTTTCAAGGTCAGCAGAATTGAAAGATAATGCCAGACATGATCCCATTGGTATACTTCAATTTCAATCTTGGCTTTTTCCCCACTGTCAGTCTGGGCAATCTTGACTGTCAGGCTTCAAATTGTTCCCTTTCAGTCTTTAGATTAAGTCATCTCCCTAATGTAATGAATTTAATAAAAAAAAATCATACAAGTGTGTGAATCAGTTCTGTACCCCTCTCCCACCCCCCATTTCATAATAAATATCTGTCACTAGCTTACTAAGCCTGTGTATGAACCTGTGTTATTTTCTAGCAAGTGTGAAGATGAGTCATATTGAGCATAAAAAACCTCTGTGTGACATTGAACCATAGTCATTCTAGAGTATCCCTTTCTGATTATGTACATTTTAAGTAATGTGTAAACAAAAATCTATTTCTTAAAATGTATGCCATATGATGTATTTGTGTACAAATCATGCCAGCAACAGTCCATACATTTCTACTTACCATCTGATGTCCTCTTTAAAAACCAGGTGGCAAAGACTCGCTATAGGACCCAATGCCCAGAGCATCACCTATATTATGAAAATTAAAAATTATTCTAACATTTGATCAATACTAACATGCACAATTATCTACTTGTCATTTCCCTAGAGTTCACATCTATTGAAAATACTACACAGTCTAACTTCTATTCTTTACCGTCTAAAGTGGCGGTTGATGACGTCTGCTCTGACATCAAGTCCCTCGTCCTGGAATTCCCCCTCTAGAACAGGATCATCCTCCTCATCTCTGAGGAGGTCTCTGTCCACCGGGACGGCCTGCAGCATCCCAGCCCGCTGTGCAATATTATGCAGGACGCTACAGGCTACAACGATCTTCGCCACCTTCTTTGGGTTGTACTGGAGTGCTCCTCCAGAACGGTCCAGGCACCTGAATCTCATCTTCAGGAGCCCGAACATCCTTTCAACCACCGCCCTGGTTCTCTTATGAGCCCTATTGTAGCGCTCCTCAGACACATCAGTCGGGCTACGCAAGGGGGTAATGAGCCAAGGCCGGCTCATGTACCCAGAATCACCTATAAATTTTGAACAGAACATAATTCAAACAGAATACTTAAACTAGTATATTGTTGTATAATTTTTTTTTTTATTTAAAAACCATAATCCATATTAAAACTTGTCAGAAACATACCAATAAAAAAATTTCTATATTATTCTGTATCTTCCCATTTCAGCTAAGACATGCTACATATGCGTATTGTTCTGAAAACAAACCTTGTGTAAAATGCTAAATACATGTTTACATTGCATTCTCTATCTGAACACTTAAGGTAAGACATGCTACATATCTGCATTTAAATAAAAATAGACATTAGCAGAAAGAGACAATGACAGGGTTAAATTGCATGAGATAATAGCTTCCCATTTCAGCTAAGACATGCTACATATGCGTATTGTTCTGAAAACAAACCTTGTGTAAAATGCTAAATACATGGTTACATTGCATTCTCTATCTGAACACTTAAGGTAAGACATGCTACATATCTGCATTTAAATAAAAATAGACATTAGCAGAAAGAGACAATGACAGGGTTAAATTGCATGAGATAATAGCTTCCCATTTCAGCTAAGACATGCTCCATATGCGTATTGTTCTGAAAACAAACCTTGTGTAAAATGCTAAATACATGGTTACATTGCATTCTCTATCTGAACACTTAAGGTAAGACATGCTACATATCTGCATTTAAATAAAAATAGACATTAGCAGAAAGAGACAATGACAGGGTTAAATTGCATGAGATAATAGCTTCCCATTTCAGCTAAGACATGCTCCATATGCGTATTGTTCTGAAAACAAACCTTGTGTAAAATGCTAAATACATGGTTACATTGCATTCTCTATCTGAACACTTAAGGTAAGACATGCTACATATCTGCATTTAAATAAAAATAGACATTAGCGTCGGTAAATAACAAATGGTTAAATTTAATCCTATAGCTGAACATGACGCTAACAGTTAAAAAATACAGGGCCAATTGTCAACATTATTAACCATGTTGAGCACAAATACTCACCAACAAGATAACCAGGGGGCATTTGTCTTTCCTCAAACTGGCTCCACAGGGACGACAGAGAGAGGATGCGGGCATCATGACAAGCCCCTCCAAAATTCGCATACACATGCATAATCCTCATCCGTGCGTCACAAACATACTGCACGTTGAGGCTATGAAAATGTTTGCGATTTCTGAAGGGCAAGTCATCAATTGGAGCATGCAGCGCAATGTGGGTACAATCTATGGCTCCCAAGACATTGGGCAATTGAGCAATATCAAAGAATTCCCGCTTCAGGCGCCTCCAATCACCATCATTCTGTGGGAATCCTATGTATTGCTTACTGATACGTACCATGGCGTCCAGAAAGTTATCAAACACCACAGAGAATGTACCTTGAGCCAGGCCATGCATGTACAGTTCTCCGGATTGAAAACTCCCGGAGGCCAGGACGTATAGACAGCTTAGCATCTTACTCATGGGGGGAACAGCAGTCCTTATTTGTATACGTGGCTCCAAATGAGGTTTAAGAAGCTCGTAAAGGCCAATGAGCTGTTCGCGATCGAGCCGATACTTATCAAAAACCTCAAAGTCACTCATGTTTTCCAAGGTGGGTCTCACCCTGTAGACACGAGGACCTCGAACCAGACGACCCCTTCGTCTCGGTCTGAGCCGCCGAGGCTGCCTGATTCGACCAACAGCTAGTTCGCCAATAGCAGCACCAGCAGTGTCTACCATGTCATCGTCATCCATCTTTCAAAACAGCGTAACAAGGTATGCACTTGATCTGATGTGGATCACAAGTGATGCTTTGGCCATGTTGTTTGGGGGATTTATAGTACGATTAGTCCAATGGTAGTGAGTTTGTAATGATTGCTAATTGTATTCACTTGTTTGTATGTGAGCGGCGCGAATGCTTTCACAGTGGGCGTTTTTTTGTTGTTTGCTGAAATGTTGTTTTCCCCCAATGAATCTCAATGTGAAAGTGTCAAATATCACACATACAGTGCATGTGTGTAATGTTTGTTCATATGCGTAATCAATATTTCTTAAACGCGATCTTATAGTAACAAGCACACGTCCAGGCTAACATGAATGAAAGTGCATAGTTGTGTATAATGTGCATCGAATGTGATCGATCAATGTTGCTGCAACATTGTTTGTAAACGATAAAGTAACATCTGCCATCTGTAGTATTGTATATATAAGTGATTGCCGAGCAGTCAATAGTGTATGCGTCCCTGTAAAATCGCAATAATAATTCAGAACTTCCCGTCTGCCATCTGTAGTATTGTATATATAAGTGATTGCCGAGCAGTCAATATTGTATGCGTCCCTTTAAAATCGCAATAATAATTTCCGAACTTCCCGTCTGTCATCTGTAGTATTGTATATATAAGTGATTGCCGAGATGTGAATATTGTACGCGTCCCTTTAAAATTGCAATAATAATTCCGAACTTCCCGTCTGCCATCTGTAGTATTGTATATATAAGTGATTGCCGAGCTGTCAATATTGTATGCGTCCCTTTAAAATCGCAATAATAATTCAGAACTTCCTGTCTGCCATCTGTAGTATTGTATATATAAGTGATTGCCGAGCTGTCAATATTGTATGCGTCCCTTTAAAATCGCAATAATAATTCCGAACTTCCCGTCTGCCATCTGTAGTATTGTATATATAAGTGATTGCCGAGCTGTCAATATTGTATGCGTCCCATTCAAATCGACATAAAAAATCAGAACTTCCGGCTGTCATCTGTAGTATTGTATATATAAGTGATTTCCGAGCTGTCAATATTGTATGCGTCCCATTCAAATGGCACTAATACTGAAGCACTTCCGGCTGTCATCTGTAGTATTGTATATATAAGTGATTGCCGAGCTGTCAATATTGTATGCGTCCCTTTCAAATCGCACTAATACTGAATAAATTCCCGTCTGCCATCTGTAGTATTGTATATATAAGTGATTGCCGAGCTGTCAATATTGTATGCGTCCCATTCAAATCGCCATAAAAAATCAGAACTTCCGGCTGTCATCTGTAGTATTGTATATATAAGTGATTGCCGAGCTGTCAATATTGTATGCGTCCCATAAAAATCGCACTAATGCTGAATAACTTCCGGCTGTCATCTGTAGTATTGTATATATAAGTGATTGCCGAGATGTCAATATTGTATGCGTCCCTTTAAAATCGCACTAATGCTGAATAACTTCCGGCTGTCATCTGTAGTATTGTATATATAAGTGATTTCCGAGCTGTCAATATTGTATGCGTCCCTTTAAAATCGCACTAATACTGAATAACTTCCCGTCTGCCATCTGTAGTATTGTATATATAAGTGATTTCAGAGCTGTCAATATTGTATGCGTCCCTTTAAAATCGCAATAATAATTCCGAACTTCCGGCTGTCATCTGTAGTATTGTATATATAAGTGATTTTAGATCTGACAATATTGTATGCGTGCCATAAAAATGGCACTAATACTGAATAACTTCCGGCTGCCATCTGTAGTATTATATATATATATAAGTGATTTGCGATCTGACAATATTTATTAATTGTCCCATTGAAATCTCCATAATAATGCTGTTCAAAACTGTTGTTTACGTATATGTTGTATTGTAGTATTGAGTGTTAAAGTTCAGAAAGGGGCGGTACAGTGGTGAATCTGTGATGTGTATGGTTGAATCTTGTAATGACGTCATGATATTATTAACCTGCCTATGTAGTTGTGAAATCCTCATTGTGTTGTTGTATTGTGCTACATTGTTATTGTGTGCTGAATAAAATCTAAATGTGTGCTTTGTGGTTGCGTGATGGGTGATGCGTGTTATGTACATGTACGTATATATTGTGATTGTGTCCCACATATGCTGACTTCTATATAGCGGTCTGGCATTGTTGTTCCTTCCCATAAAGTGACATCTGTAATCTGGTGTAATGATGTATTTTTTGTATGTAATTCCTAATGGTTTATTGTGATGGAATCATGATGTTAAAAGTACAGTCAAATCCATATGTTGTGTTTTGTGATTCCTGTAGAGAATGTAATGTGTTTTTCCCCCATCATTTGAATGCACATGTATGAGTGAATGTTAAAAGTAATATATGTGCATCCATGAGTGATTATGTGTTAAGCCTATGTAAATATGCAGTTGCTGCAAGCATATGAGTTGAATAACTGAAATGCAATAATAAAGGTAAATGAGAGGTGTTTCCCATTGTGTAGTGTTTGTGAATCCAGAAATGTGTATTGAATTTTATTTTAATTTTAAATGTAATTTTATTGAAATAATAATGTGTTACTAGTGATGTGGATTTGTAGTTGATGTAATCTAAAAGTGTGAAACAAATTTATGGTGTTGTGAATATTTAATAATTAAAAACCATAAGTCCACCATAGGGAAATAGTCATTTCTTGATCTATTTATCATCGCTAGGTCTAACGCATAAAATCATGTTTTTTCTAGCGCTGGTATTTGGAGTTTTTCAGTCTACGCTATTTGCGTGCATTAGGGAAATGAGGGTTTCGCGTGCACGAGCACGTCTTCCCAATAGAAGTCAATGGAGGCTCTAAAGATTTCTAATTTTTTTTTCTAAGACTGGTTTTCCTCGTAAAGTGAGTGACGTCATGAGCTTGTGTGAAAAAGTAACTAAATCGTGTTCTTTTTGTAATAAATAAATATTTTGTGTATGTCATGTGGTGTATATTGTTTGTATGCATCGATGAGTGTATGTTTGTGATAATGTTATTAGTTAGATGTAGGTATATGAGGGTCTTTTCCCGTATGTCCATGTAAGTCAATGGGAAAATGGATTTTTGTGGATTTATTTCAAACACCCGAGATCTCGCAACTTTAATCCTTTGTATTTTAACGAAAACAAAATAAATATGAAAAATAAAGATAGTGTAGTGTTTGTATGAGTGTAAGTGTACTTTGTGTAATATTTGTTTTGTGATTCGTGGATGTTGTTTTTGTCGGTATATGTTTACTACTGGGTCTGAGGTGGCGGTAGAAAGTTGAGCGTTAGGTGTATTTTGAGTCGCGGTAAATAAACTCTAAATACCGGAGTGCGTAAGAAACCAGCGTTAGGAGCCTCTAACGCTGGTTTTCACGGCTAACGCCGAACTCCAAATCTAGGCCCTAGGGTACATTATCACACCGAATCAGATTCAAATGGATCCAGAAAAGATTACCACCATCTTAGACTGGCCAGTACCAACTACACGGAGGGCATTACAAAGATTCCTTGGGTTTGCAAACTTTTATAGGAAGTTTATTGATAATTTCTCCTCCATTGTAAAACCACTCACACAACTAACAAGTAGTAAGACTAAGTATGTTTGGTCAGATAAGACTCAAAAGTCTTTTGAGTCTTTAAATAAATCTTTCACTACTGCACCAGTTTTAACTTTACCAGACTATCAATTACCTTTCATTCTAGAAGTTGATGCATCAAATTCTGGTATAGGAGCAGTATTATCTCAACAGAACAAGATCACTAAACTCCAACATCCCATAGCTTTTTATTCTAAAACATACTTACCAGCGGAGAGAAATGACAGCATTGGGGATAAAGAGTTGTTAGCGATTAAAATGTCGTTGGAACATTGGAGACACCTTTTAGAGGGAACTACACAACCTTTTACAATCTATACTGATCACAAAAATTTAGAGTATTTGAAGAAAAACAAAACATTGTCTGCCCGTCAGGTTCGTTGGTCTTTATTTCTAGACCGATTTAATTTTCAGTTAACTTACAAACCAGGTTCTTCAAACGTTAAAGCAGACGCTCTATCCCGACAGTACAATCACCAACCTAATATGATCGTACCCACACCTATAATACCAGATTACAAATTTATAGGAGCACTCACTACATTTGAGTTGGAAGTACTAAACGCTCTTGCTAATGACATTAACATACCTCCCTCTTGCACTAAAGATCCTTCAACTGGATTGTTTTATCACAGAGATAAATTATATGTACCTGAATCTATCAGAAAAACTGTCTTATCATATACATATGACAATGTAATGGCTGGACATATGGGAATACAAAAAACACTTGAATTGACAAAAAGGTATTTTTGGTGGCCACAAATGATACTATTTATTAATAACTATGTATCATCCTGCGATGTCTGTGCCCGTAACAAAGTTGAACATAAAAAACCTATTGGTTTGTTAACATCTATAGCAATACCTGATAAACCCTGGACAATGATCTCAATGGATTTCATTCTTGATCTCCCAAAATCACAAGGATACAATACGATATTCGTTGTGGTTGATCACTTAACTAAACTTGCACATTTTATTCCTTTGCAATCTTTACCTACATCTAAGGCTACTGCACAAACCTTCATAGAATCTATTGTGCGCCTTCATGGTTCATCCAGAATAATAATTTCAGATCGTGGAACTCAATTTACTTCTGCTTTTTGGAGATCTTTATGTCAATTGTTAAAAATTGAGCCCAGATATTCAACTTCGTTCCACCCTCAGACCAATGGTTTGACAGAAAGATTGAATCAAACCCTGGAACAATACCTGAGGTGCTATATTACACACCTACAAGATGATTGGATCACTTATCTACCATTGGCTGAATTCTCTTATAATAATTCTGTCTCATCTTCTACCAAGATGACGCCATTTTTCGCCACTTATGGATATCATCCTACTTCTATAACCTTATCACATACTACAGTTAATTCACCTAGTGCCACTGATTACACATCTTCTTTACAGGAGAGAATGGACATTCTAAAAAAACATCTCATTGAAGCTAAAGACAGACAGAAATACTACTACAATCAAAAACACAGGGTGTCAGCAAAGTACAAGATTGGAGATCTTGTCTTACTTTCTACTAAACATCTTAACATGCAACTGCCAAGTAAGAAACTAGGTAATCAGTTTATTGGTCCTTATCCCATTGAAAAAATCATAAATGAAAATGCACTTAAACTCACTCTACCTAATGACTTTAAAATACATAATGTTTTCCATGTTTCGTTACTGAAGCCATATAGATTGGATCCCTTAAGGCAGGTTGGAGTCCCTCCACCTCCTATTCTCCTGGACGATCACGAAGAGTTCGAGGTAGATAGGATTCTTGATTCGCGAATTCGTAGACATCGATTGGAGTATTTAATTAAATGGAAAGGATATGGTCCTGAAGACAATTCTTGGCAACCGCATTCGGAGATCCATGCACCTGTGTTGCTTAGACGTTTTCATCGCAAGTATCCTTTCAAACCTCACCTGGGGTCTCTCGGGGTGGTCCCTTGAGGGGGGGGGGAAATGTGATATCCCTTTAAGGTATATCTTCCCATTATCCTCTCCACCTTGCCTGAGAATTGTTGTTTTCTGTCATAGAGGTATCAACCTGTGTTACCTTAGACGAATCCTGTTACCTTTCAGGTCAATCTCTGATACGGTGTTTCACTAAAGTTTTTTCAACCTCGTTTGCTTTTTGCACTTTCATTGTGCACCTGTCATCTGTTTCTGAGCTTACCGGATCATTCTCACTCTCAGCGTACCAGCGCTCATCCACGCCAAGCCGTATCCGGAAGTGAGTCACACTCGCACACCTCACTGCTGCTACCGCACCAAACAGCTACATCGGAGCGCTCCGTAGTAAGTTATCAGCTAACTTTGCCTGTCTGCGGTAAGAGACTTTCATCTTGTATCATTTCATATCCATTGCATCCATTCCATGTTTACCTGAACCGGATATTTCTATGTATCTGCGACTTTTTTGCTATCGATCAGTGAATCTGTTGTGTGAGTGTGTGAAGACGGATGTATGTTTTGGTAACAGTTTGAACATATATTCTTCTGCCAATAATATACTCTGAAGCCTAAACCTTGACATTATTACTGCTTGAGTTTCTGAACTTATATATTATACTCATCAAGTCATTTAAAGGTACAGTCTAGTAACTGAACTTTCACATTTTCCTACCATCTATAATAATTTGCTCACTGATATATTCCTCTATATCAAGTTAAATATATTAGAGGGATATTATCAAAAGAGCAACAAATACTATTCACCTCAAACCAAGAAACTTGTTTCAGGTGTAACAATGCATTTTGACATTTTTTCAAAGTTAAACACTGCTAGTTCGTGTGTGTCATATAAATATCATTGTGCTCTGTCCCGTGGAGTTATTTATGAGTCACCACTGACTGGCTAAAATGCATGTCTTTCAAAAGAACTAAAATAAGAAGGCAATCTGCAGAGGCGATGATACAAGGTAATTACAGAGGTAAAAAGGTGTATTAACATAACATTGTTGGTTATGCAAAACTGGGGAACGGGTAATAAAAGGGATTATCTATCTTTTTAAACAATAAAAATAAAAGTAAAGTTTCTCTTTAATACAAATTACCTTTAGGGGTTAAAATACCTCTAGAAATAAAGTTAGATTAATTGTGTGTCCCCTTATTTGTCCTTTATGCTGTAAAATCACTTACAGGCATTTTTTGATAACACAACACAAATTAACACATATTACTTAAGTAAACTATATATAATTGCAATACTTGCCCAACTGTAATCATTTCACCCATTGTAAACACGTCATGCTTTATATCATAATAACTCTCACATCCCACATAAGCTTTTTAAAACCTATCTTTTATAATCAGTCACATACTAAAAACTAATGAGCCGTTGTTTCTCATTCCATAAGTTTAACTAACAACTATGTCCTGCTGAACCTTATACTGAATTATTTATAAGATGCTTTCCAATATTTACACAGTTATTCTTTGTGTATTTCCTACTCCAAGACAAACACCAAAATATATTATCCTTATGTACATATATTTCTTTAGAGTATTATAGAGTAGCAGAAGATTACCGCTCATCCAAATCAATGCTGCTTACATCTATAAGCTTTTTGAAAATGCTCCATTAAACTTTGTCATTAATATTGTCATATGTTTCAAAGTTAAAACAAATGGATCACAATTATAAAATGAGATTGTTCTTGAATGTATCCAAGAAGAAACTTATTATTGTTTGTATTCATGTATAAATCCTACTATCTTACAAACCATTATTCTGAAATAAAGGGGCACTATCACTTATTTGTGTACATGAAATCTCTGTTATTTGTATTTAGAATTACTTATATTCACAGGTTTTCTTTTGTAATAATTGGAAATCAACTAGTAATTTAATTAATGCAGTAGAGGGCTATTTTTAATATTAAAAAAAAAGTAATTGAATGGATTTGTCATGGTGATTAATATATTATTACTCCACAATTGTCACTGGTTTTTGTAGACGTGAGCTTGCAGTTGCAAGGTCATGAGACCATTGCTTCCTAACTTATCTACCATCTTAGAAGTGGTGGATTTAAATCACCCCACACTGATTTGACAGGTGGGATTACAAATTCCTGTCCTTGTGTGATTGGCTGCACAAGGGCAAGATTTAAGTTTACACAAGCAGTTATTGGGCAATCTTAACTTCTACCAGAGATTCTTCCTGCTTGGGAACCTTGTCAACCCAAATGTTCATAAATAGGAGCCACAGGGGTCAATTTATCAAGCTCCATACGGTCCTTAAAGACCGCTGCTCCATAACCTGTCTGCCTGCTTTGAGGCGGTGGACAGAAATCAACCTGATTGAATACGATTGGGTTGACTGACACCCCCTGCTAGTGGCCGATTGGCCGCGAATCTGCAGGGGGCAAAGGGGCGTATTACTGCCTAGGCCAACAAGACCCATGCCTAGGGCGGCAGATTGAGGAAGGGCGGCACTTTCTGCAGCCACTGAAGGAGTGGCAGCTGAATTAACTTTCTAGTTGTTACATGAGTACTACTAGAAACTTTCAAGTTAAATCAGCTGCTGCTCCTTCAGCGGTTGCGATAAACAACTACATTTCCCATATTGCACGGAATTGAGCCTGCACAAGCGCAAAGGGCGCCACCTATAGACCTCCTTATGCAGCTTCTTCTGAAGATCGTAACTGCTAGCTGTCAAGTAGTTTGCAGCAGCACTGAGGTCGGGAGTCCAACAGGAAGTAAAACAATTCCAGCAGGGAGCGCGAAGAGTCCTTTAGGCTCTGAAAAAGCATGCTTCAGTGCCCTGTAGTGGTGGTGTCTAGCAGAGAGCACAGGGATCTCTGATGGCCCCTGAAGAACGTGTACGGCCTCCGAACCTATCTTCATAAATAGGTGAATATCCCTTAACGTAATTCGTCACGTTCCTTTATTGGTTCTTAAGAATTTGTTCTTAAACTGTAATGACATAGAGCTGCGTACTACAGTTCATGCACTTCTCAGGGATAACACTCTGATAACTTCACAACT